>NC_033797.1:126533920-126584947 GCF_001876935.1 Asparagus officinalis | reverse complement strand
GAGGGGGTAAGCGAGCCCCATCAAGCCTGCCCAAATATGCAAATGGCTAAAGTTTACTAACTAGCTGAATCTTACCCGAACGCAAGAACCCGTCTGTCTAGGCGAGCTCGCCTGAATTCGACACCTTGCCATTCCGCCTAGTGTACTCAGGAGAATTCATTTGAGCCTCTCTCACATAATCACATGTCTAGCCCCTCTGACTCCGGGGGTCATCACCAACAACCTGCAGGAGATCTCCGGTATCATCTAACCCGCAACACACTATTCATGAGGCGAATCCTCAGTGCCACTACGAGAGGCTCATCCAAGCAGTACTTACTAAATGCCAGTGTGTAGGAGCATCGAGACCCTTGGTGTTCGAGAGGCTTGCTCAACAGCCTCCCAACTCAGGATCTTCTTGTCAAAGACGTAGCCGTCAAGGGAGGCGAGCTTTCAATGACTTAGAGCTGCTATCTGCTACAATCGACATGATGGGGAAGGGTAAAGCCATGCATTCGAATTCCTCAGACTCAGACTCTTTCCTGGGGCCTAACCACCCGCTCGTCCAAAGCGAACAGGAGGGTATATTCTTGCGCATGCGTAATCGAATGAGGACCACCATCCCACTCAACTATGTGCTCTTAGCGTCTCCTTCCGACGATGAGGATGAGGTGTGCTCAGCAATGGCTACATCCCAAACCTCAAACTTGATTCAGGGTGAACGAGCTAGGGTGCACATGGTGGAAATCACAGATGATCAAACAATCACTAAAAGGTTTGAAGAGCATCAGGCCGCCATCGAGTCTATAAGAGAGATGTTGGAGCAACTTTTGAACAAGAAGAAAAAGAAGAAAAGGGCTCTGCACACCCCGCGGAAGCCAGTAGGGAACAAAGAATGGGAGCCTACTCCTAATTAGACGACTGAACAAGAAGATAACATCGATCCGCATTCGGATCATTCTTCCAAGTCGTCGACAGAAACATCGCATACTGGGGGTACTTCCGGAGACAAGAGGCTCGATGATTTCCAAAGACAACTTGATGCCTTGAAGATTTAACAAAACATGAACAAGCTGGGGGTGGTCAGGTCATACCTGATCAAGTGGGATATGGTCCCTTACCTAGCAAAGTTTAAGCCAATGAGCTTGGTACAGTTTGATGGAAAGGGCCCCCCCTCACAGCACATCTACTATTTCATGTCTCAAATCGGGTTCCTCATGGGAAACGACACTATCCTCACCCAGCTATTCATCGGTACCCATAAGGGGGTAGCCTTTGAGTGGTTCTGTAAGTTGGAGCCAGGCTCTATCACATCATGGGCCAATGCAGAAAGACTCTTCTTGGCCCGCTTCTTCGATGATAACACAGAAGTATCGATGGCCACCCTCCTTGCGGAAAAGCAAAGGAAATTAGAGCCAGTCAACGATTTCGGGAAGAGATTCAGGAATCAGTCGGTTCATTGCTGGGACCAGGTCTTCAAAGCTACCCTAATCAAGATGTGTCGCAATAATTTCTCGATCAACATGCTGTCCAAGGTTGGCACGGTGGAAACCCAAACCTGGAAAGAACTTATTCACCAAGGCGAGTAGGTAGAGAACATGATCAAGAGGCTGGAGGCCGAAGAGCCTCACCCCAAAAAGGGAGCCTCAAAACCAAGCGCACCCAGAATACCTCCTCGATCAAGAGGAAAGGAGATAATGGCTGATGATTCTGCTTCGGCTCCCAAACCAACCTAGAGGCCGAAACCTAGACCGTTTGAACAATGCCCTTCGAACTTGAATTGCATGGCTTCAACCACTATTCCGCCAACAACCATTTGATATGATCGTTATGACGTAATTCCATCCATCTTCCAACGCGTTGTTTGTCTATAATAAATAGAAAACCACAAACACTAGACAAACAACATAAGTAGTAAATTGTTTGTTAAACATCATCAAAACAAATAGGCCAACAATCTCCCCCTTTTTGATAATGACAAATAATTTACAAAAAGGATATATGCATGAAAAGGAAATGAAATATAATATTGTAATTATCATGCATATAAACAAAAAGAATATACTCACAATATTTCTCCCCCTTTGACAACATCAAAAAGGGGACAAAAGGATGAAGAGAGAGAAAGCTCCCCCTACATATAAGCATGGGTGAGTATAAAACAAAATAGGGATTGCTCCCCCTATTAAAATGTCATATAGAATATATGTAATGAAGTACTAAGGCAATCATATGTGAGCAAGCATAGATGAATATGCTAAATATCACTCACATACAAGAGGATAATGAGGACACATATAGATATATCATTTATGAAAGAAGTGTCTCATTACACAATTATAAAAACATAGTGTAAAAAATAGATTTATAAAATCAAAAGAAGAGGAACATGAGAATCATGCAAAAAGTTTTCAAATGAAAATAAATTAACCAAATAAAATCATAAATCAAATTTTAAGCCCAAAAATAACGTTTGATCAATAAAGGAAATTTTCTTTGTAAAACTTGATCAAACCACATAAAGAATATATTATAAAAGCATATTTGAAATTTGAATCATCTATTTATGCTTATATAATGAATTCAAAGCAATAACTCAAAACAAAATTTTTAACAAAATGCAAGAGAGGCAACAATATATCAAGCTCTTAGGCTTGTTCTAACCCATATAAGGACTTATAGTACCCGGTAAACAAGATTTGAGAATAAACACCCAATAAATCCGGGGTGTTATATATACACAAACCTCTCATCAAAACAAAAACCAATAATTATAAAAACAAAAGAATTTGACCAATAAAAAGAATTGTTTTCATGTTCAAAAAATTAAAGTATAATTTTCAAAACAAAGAAAAAAAAAGAAAAACACTAAAATACTTGGTTTAAAAAGATTTTGGCACCCAAGCATTCTTGGTGCTGGATTGGTTAGGGACATGACCCCTATCATTCAAGCTCAAATCCCTAGGGTTATGAACCTTCTTAGGCGCATGTGGTGCACGGACACGGTCATAACAAAAATTACTCAAATGACCCTTCCGATTGCAATAAGTACAATGGAAAGGAGGCATTTGCTTATGTTGACCAAACGGTTGTGCACGGGACTCATTTGCAAAAATAGGTTTATCTTGGAAATTATTTTGCAAACGAGAAACTTTCCTCAAATCAAAACAAAATTTGGTCAAATGACCAAAATGACCACAATGATCACACTTAAACTTCTGTAGTCTTTTAAAATTATTTGCCAAATGTGAAATCTTTTTCAAATCAAAACAAAACTTAACAAAATGGCCAAATCGACCACATAGATCATATTTAAACACATGTGCATGTTTATGATGAGCATGATGAGTTTGTGCATGTACATGTGCATGTTATGAAGAAGCCTTATGAGATGCACAAGAAGCATTAGTCTTAGAAGATTTGTGTGCATCATAGCAAAATTTAGCAATATGGCCTTTACGACCGCAAATTAAACATTTGTAAATTTTTCTATAAATATGTGCATAGTGAGTGTTGGATTTGAAAGAATTAACACGAGACTTTGCACATAAGTCCATAAGTTTCTTATTATTAACAATGCATGTTTTAAGAGTTGAATCTAAAGATGAAATGCGATTTTTAACAATATTCAACTCATCATTAGACATATGTGCACTAATATTAGAAGTAGAACATAAATATTAATTTATTGAAGAAGCTGTATTATTTTTTTTGTTCTCTACTTCTAACATGGCATCAATCTTAGCATGAGATAGGCTAGCAATTAATGAGATCAAATTTTTATTTTCCAAATTTAATAAGTTATTGTTTTCTTTAAGCATAATATTTTCTTTTGTAATGACATCAAATTTGAAAGCTAGCTTCTCATGATCGGATTTTAAATTATCATGCTTGCCTTGTAAATTAATAAAATCTTTATGCAATTTGTTAAAGGCATGCAATAATTTTTCACTAGCACAAGCAAATTCATCACTAGATAAATCATTAATCGATTCGAACTCGCAAACCTCACTAGGACTATCGCCTAGTAGTCGTGTGCATGATGCTCCATATGAATTTGAAGCGGGATCCTCCAAAGCTTGTCGGATCGCCTCCAAGTCCCCTTGATGTGCTTCAATAAGTTTTCATAAGTTGTAAACACTATCAAAATGAACAAACTTGTTAGACATTGATGAATTAGGAGCATTTAGCAAATATTCTAACAAAATCTCGTTCATTGTAAACATCCTTTTATCATGTTTGCTCCACTTAAATTTCTCCAACATGGGCATAATATAAGCACAATCAATGACTTTCTATAAATCGATATTTTTAGATTGAATAAATATTTTGAATCTAAAATACCATTGAGCATAGGGGAAAATATTGAATTTAGGAGCAATACTAGAATCATAGCCTAAACAAGATGCATCAATCATATCCATAATTTGTAAAAATATACAAGATACAAATGCAATCAAAACAAGATTAGCATAAAAAGATAATTTGGATCTTTAACTCAAGGCGATTAGACCTTAAATTAAAGAGCACCAAGCTTTGATGCCAATTGTTAGACCCTAGAGGGGGGGTGATTAGGGTCTTAAGCTAATCTAACCTGATTTTATGCTAATTAAAACTAATACAAATATATTCTTATAAGATAGATATACAAGAGTTATAAGTAAGAATAAGCAATATGAATAAAGAGATATATCCTAGCAAATAGGTAATATATACAAGGATATATAAACTAACACAATGGTGAAATAAATATAAACAAGATAAGAGTGATAGTGTAAATAAACAATACAAATACACAATATGATCACAGAGTTCGGATCTTCCGTCCTACGTCTCCGTTCCCCCACTCCCGGGAAGAAATCCACTATCACAACCGGATTTTCTACGCTCACCCGAATAACATTTACACCTCACAGTATCGGTTTTCAATGGTCACCGATCAACGTCTATACTCCACACCCCACACCTCACAATACGGTTTTCTACCTAACCGAAAACTCTACAACACTCTCAAATAACAACAAATGATTTGTTCTCTAATACAAGGCGAGAACTCAATTAAAGCACACACTTAATTATTACAACTCTCACCATTCTAAATATACTATGTATGAAAATACAATAAGCTCAAGTGGGTGTGTGTAAACAATGAGTGAAATAAGATCTAACTCAATTAGCAAACTAGCAATAATAAGAATATAAAAATCAATAATAAAATTGCTAGAGAAAAGAGTTAGAAAAACTTCTCTATAAACACAAAGGAGAGGATGAAGAAGATTGAGGATGAATCCCTCAATTGACAACGCAAGCTTCCTCCTTTGTAAACAAAAACCCCAAACTTAAAACAAACTAAACAAACTTTTGATCTCTTTTAAAACTTGTTTAAAACTCTCTCTTGGTAATAGAAAATAGTTATGGCAAAGGGGTATATATAGGGAAGAAGAAAATAACCCAAAAAACACCAAAAACCCACTAAAAACAAAAATCAGCAAGTTATTGTTACTGTGCAACGGTAACATCGACGGTCGACCGTGACGGTCGACCGCGAGAAGAAAAACTACAAAACTAGTCTCTGGAATGCTGACGGTTGACCGTGATGGTCGACTGTAATGTAGCACGGTCGACCGTGGCGGTCGACCGCACTTTTCCAGATTTTAACAGATGCTAGAATTTTATATATCTAACTTTGTAAAATCAATTAAAAATAGTAAATAATCTCCAAAAATTATGAAATGTTGAAAGAATGTTCTAGACATGTGTACGAATATGTTAGAGAAAGAATTTCTGAAATATCACTCCTCAGTTAGGAGTAATAAATGTTTGAACACAGATATACAGTTTCTAAAAAAACTGCTAGAAACTCTGTTTTGTAAATTCAATTGAAAATAACAAAAAAAGTCCAAAATTAGTAAAACTTAGGAAAATGTTTGTATATATGAAGGTAAACATGTAAACGAAGAAATTTTTTAAATTGCATTTTGTAGGCGTATAAAATTGCTTATAGGTCCCTTAGTACAGCTCGGCACAAACCGACGAACCAACGAGGCGACGAGGTTAACGAATCGCACGCAAGCAACGGAATAGATCCACTCGCGTGTGGAATCAAGCTAACGGGTTGAAGAGTCAACGAGTCATCCATCAAAGGGCAGACTCAGACGAATCACGATCGAATCAGGATCAGTTTCGGACTCAAACTCAGAAGTGGATTTACTACCAAATCAGGAATCGGATTTACTGCCAAATCAGATCAACAAATCAGAGTCTAAGTCAACCGAATCACAGATTGAACCGAAACTACAAAACGACGGAAAACCACGCCTAAAGGGGGGGCTCGGCCGAAACCGAGCCACCTCTAGGTGGCTCGGTGTGTCGGCCATTTGTGCGCAGGCACAGTAAAGGTGGCCTATAAATAGGAGGCTTGGTTCATTTGTTGAGAGGTTGGATTTTTTTGAGGCGAAGCCCTGCTGGATTGAAGACTCAGATCTAAAAAAGATTCAAGCTTTAGGACTTCGAGGACTTGTTCGTCCAGATTTGGTGCTCGGCGATCGTCAACGCCAAATAAGGCAAGAGTTCGAGAGGACCGGATCTCAGATCTACGCAGGCGTACTCCGGATCAAAGCTTGGTCTTTGATCCCGAGATTTGGGCGACTGTTTCCTTGGTGAACCCATCCCCCCCGGCTATTATTTCCTTGGCGAAATAATACCCGTCGTACTGCGTAGATCCGACCGGATCTAGATCGCGCGGTGGTCCACGGATAAACCCCGGCGCAGGCAAAGAACCCACAAAAGCGAGCGACCGCAAAACAGGAGCTCGTGATTCGTTCGACACAAAAGGAGAAAGTTGTAATCTTTGTTTATTTTTCTTTGATTTTCATTGTAACCGGATCTTATAAAAAGACCGGATCTTTTGTAACTAAAAAAGCTGTTATTTAAGATGACGATGGAATCAATTACAAAGAAAGACACGATTTTTCCTAAACTGTTCCTTAGCAAATACCTACCAACAAGGTAATTATGACGTCTAAAACTGTTTCCTTTCTTTCACGGGAAGTTCCTCGAGAATACCATGCTTGATATTCTTAAGGAATAACGCGGACACCCCAACTGAGTACAATACCATAACCCTGTTTGCAAAGGAAGCCTGGGGTGGAGTGATTCATGTAACGGGAAGTTCGCCAAAGAAATCCATAATAGGTATTTCTTAGGGATAATCCGTCACCAACAACAAGATGATGATAAGAAACTCCCATTCAAATTCTCCACGACGCGCTGTGGCCTCAACACCTCTCTCCGCCTCTACGATTCCCCAATGAAACAATGAGGTCTCACAAATCGATGCGATCAAAACCTTCCTACAGTTATGATGCGTCTCCAAATCTCCCATTTGGTCAAACCTTCTTACAGTTAGGACACAGTCAAAAAATCCCCTCTCGATTCTCCAATGAACGAGAGGTCCACTTTCAAACCTAAGTGATCAAAACCCTCCTACAGTTAGGGTCACCTCAAACGCGCATTTTGGTCAACCGCTTCTACAGTTAGGACCAACAGTCAAAATCCCCTCTCGATTCCTGTCGCAATGAACAAGGTCCACCTTTCAAAATCAAGTGATCAACCTTCCTACAGTTTTAGGTCACCTCAAAATCATCTACCATCTGCCAAACCTTCCTACAGTTAGGGTCAAAAAACCAATAATTCAACTCTCGATAAACGAGAAAATTTCCAGCCTTTAGTTCGAATAATCAAACCTTCTGACAGTTAGGATCATCCGAAGTTTTCGATTCTCGGAAGTGGAGGTCCCATTCCTAGTTTCATACGTTGCCGTGATTCTGGGGTGGATGACCCACGCTCGAGTCTACCTTTCCAGCTGAAGATTGAATATAAAATTCTGTCTTCTTCAGTGTCGGGAGATAGAATATAAATTCTTCTCTCCTATTTCGGGTATCGTCTTTGCCCCAAGAGAAAGACACCACCTTTTTCAAACATCTCAAAATCTGTGCCTACAGGTATATGGGAATTTTATCCCGAATCCTAAGTAGGATAAGTCAACGCCTACACGTGTTGCCGTTTAGTCTTTCACCGATTGAAAAACATACACTAGAATTTCATGTCTAGGAAGTTTATCAACGAATGCCTAAGCAGGTTAAGTCTGGGCCTAAACACGCGCTGCCGGTTTAGTTCCCCCTTTTTCCGTAGAAAAAGACACCAGGGTTCGATTCTGAGGTACTCTATCCTGAAACCTAAGGCAAGGATAAGTCCTGCGCTTAACACCGCGCTGCCGTTTAGTTTTACCGTCAAAAAAGAAAACATCGTTCCATATCAACATTTGTGGTAGGTTTGTTATTAATAAACACGCAATCCATGGCCTTTACACGCATGGGGAATTTCATCCTGAATCCTAAAGAAAGGATATGCCGACGCATAACAACGCGTCGCCGTATTTAGTCTTTTCTCCGTGAAAAAGACACCAGAGTTCGATTCTGGGGACATTTTTATGCCGCCGAAGGCCTAAGTAGGGATAAGTCGCGTCTAATACAACGTTGCCGGGTAGCCTATTGTGCAATGGCGAAGTCTACGTATTCGAAGTCGTAGCATCAGTCCCTAAGAGAGTTCATTCCCTTTAGCACAACGTCATCATGCGAAACGGATTTAGAAATTCGCAATGCTAGCCCGACTCAATACGGTAGTCGTAAAGCTATATCAGATATTCCGTTGAGAAGCGCTGGGTGGGGGTTACTCAAAAATCCCAAGTTTTCAAGCGCCTAAAGGCACGTAGTCCTGTCTACATCTGGTTAGCCTCAAATTATTCCGCGACGTTGTGCTAAAGAAGTTAACGCTCTGTTGAGAAGATAAGCGACGAAGCGTACATACAGTATTCATATCGTAGCACTAAGAGCGTTAACTCTCATAGCACAACGTCACATGCGGAACAGATTTTACATTAATCCGATGCTAGCCCGACTCAAAAACGGTAGTCGGTAAAGGCTTATCAACCCGTTGATGGCTGAGGTTTTGCCAAAAAATCCTATAAATACGAGAGTCAGCAGACGGCATTTAGCTTCAATTAGTTGGTCTCGTGAACTTGAGCATGCACGACATTCGAAACCCTAGGGTTCAACGCCGGAACAACGCGTAACCGCTAGTCAAACGCCAGTCCCGCGGTTGCAAATCAAAACAGTAACGTACGACAATTCCAAACCCTAAGGTTAACCCGGAGCCACGCGTAAACCCTAGGTCAACGGGCCCGCCGGGCCCCGCCCCCCGCCCCAGCAAACGCGTTGGCGATCAAAAAAAGTCAACGTACGGACGTTCAAAACCTACCCGGGTCAACGCGCGGTCACGCGTAACCCCTAGTCAACGCCCGATCAATGCGTTGCAATGAAAGAATCAATACTCAAAAAAGTATACGAGTATAAACTGGGCTTCTTAATACTCCAAATAGGTAATAAGAGTATAAAACTATTCCTATTATTTTTGGTTTGAGAAGTTCCTGGAGAATATTTTTCAAAAATATTCTTAGGAAGACTGCAACAACACTATGGCCGGACAAGCGCGTCGCAAATTAAGACTCAACGCCAACAATCGATGGTCAGGCAAACATGTAAAGCTAGAGAATCAATAAAATTAGGAATCGACTTCAAATTTTAAAATTCCGTACAACGGTCAGACAAATAAATGCAGGGCACCGGAACTCTTTAACAGACATTCGACAAAGCACCGAATAGCTGGAGGATTGAAGGAATCATGAGCAGAAGCCATTCCAAGGTCCGATTAACACGCGACTAAAGGTTGGGACAATCAATATCCAAAGTTTCAGCCCGGACTCTCTAATAAAAAGAACGAGAGCTGAAAATACTTTGGAGGGGTATCGAATGGATCCGGGTCAAACGGAACCGTTCGACACTTGAAGAGCGGATTCACAAACGCCGCGCGTTACTCGCACAAGCAAAAATTCTTGTGCAGGAGGCCAAAAAGTGGGAGGAAGAAAGAGTGGCCAAAAAGCCATTACCAACCCGCCAAGTATGGAGGCCGAAGCAGCCTCCAACAAAAGTTCAACCACCGGCGAATCAACCCAAGTCGCCGGTAATTCCAATAGCTTTTCCGGGAGATCGTGCAGAATCGTCCCAAAGGAAGAAATCAGTTTTGGAGCGCCCCGGTCCAATTCCCGACGAGAAAGGCAAAGCTCCAGTTCAAAAGAGTTTGGGCCCAATGAAGAAGCCCAGAACGACTCAACACGCTGGGGGTCGCCGTCACCTCCAACGTGATAAAGAAATCAGGGCAGCTATGCGCACCAATTTGTGCATTGAAGTCCAAGAGCCCGTTGAGAATTCACGCCCACAAAGGCCTGTTTCGAGGCGCGTAACTTTTGAAGGCCCGAATAAGGTAGTTCGCTCTCAGAAGGAAACGTTATCGTCTGATGATGATTACGTTATACCTGAGAAATCGTGCCAACACACGATAGGTTGCTCCGACTTTCAAACGGACGAGCTGTACTATCATGCTGGGGGTACGAGCAAAGCCAGAAAGAGAAGTCCTCGAAGGCTAGAAACTCGGTGCCCTTGTTCAAAGCTCATTCGGGCGGTACTATCTGAGTGCAACTGCATCAAGGCAGTCACCAAAAGAGTTTCAGTGTTCGAAAGGCTTAGTACCGAAGCACCAAAACCAAGGCATAGGCGTTTCCGGTAAAGAAGAACGGTGGTTGAAGATGGAGAATTTCCGAGGGTCACTACTAATATGACCAGCAAAAGGGCATCGACAAGGGATAATCCCGAGTCAATTCCGGAAGTACCCTGGTATCTAACTCGTCTGTAGTCTGGAACCATTACACGAGGAACTTATGGTAGGGTCCGGACAAGATTACCGTCAGAAGATAAAGAATCGGATTCCTGCTCTGTTGTCGCATCAGACAATACGGTGTCCAGCGAAGGACAACCCCGCGAGTCATTCATGATAAGCGCGGAACAAGTGGCCAAGATGCTCGAAGAAGCCATGGCCAAACAACAGGAGAGCTTCAGGTTCGAAATGCAGATGGCCATGCAGAGTATGAGAGAAATGCATGAGCAACAAATTCAGGCACTGACGAACCAGCAAGGTGAACCAAGCCGCCGTAACCAGGTCGTTCAGGAAGAGGAGCACACGGATACGGATGAAGCTCACAATGCCAATAATCCTCCCGTTAATGCAGGGGGTGGTAATGAGGATGCTAGTCGTAATGCCACACTTCCGCCTCAGAATCGTGCTAACGAAAACACAGGCGAAAGTCTGAAGATCAAGAACCTCGAGAGCAAAATCAACACATTGATCTCCGCTCAAGAGGCGAAGAAAACAGGCATTCTCTGTCCATACCCAAGAGAGTGGGAATCGATCCCATATCCGGCGAAGTTCAACCTAATTAACTTCATGCCGTTTGATGGGAAGGGTTCGCCCACTCAGCATGTGATTTATTTCAAATCACACCTGGGTGTCATCTCTGGTAATGAACCTCTGATGGTGCGGTCATTCGTCGGTACTCTTCGCGGATCCGCCTTCGATTGGTATCGCAGCCTCAAGCCAGGTAGCGTGAACAGCTGGGACGATATGGAGACCATGTTCCTCACTAATTTCTTCGACGACGACACCGAGATATCTATCGGATCATTGCTCGATGAGAAGCAGAAAGACGGGGAGTTATTCGACACCTTCGTCAAGAGGTTCCGGAACAAGGCGATGAACTGTCGGGACCCAATCACTGAGGATTTCATCCTCCAGACTTGCCACAACAACTTTGCATTAGACGTGTTGGAAGCGATGGGAACAGCACCGTCTGACACTTGGAAAGACTTGAAGGTGCGCGGGGAACAAGCCGAACGTTTCCTCCGAAGGAAGAAAGCCGAAAGGAGCCAACCGATGGCGAATCTTCCGAACTCGAATTTCGCCTCTTGTGGTAAGGGCAAGGCACCTGCAACTGCTGATGGTGCTAATCAAACATCACAACAGCAATCCCGAAGGCAGCAAAAGACTTCGGGTCCGAGACTCCAAAAAGAGTACTCTTTTAAGGACGAAGACGTTCCAGCCATCTTCGAATCCCTCCTTGGAAGCAACAGGATCAAGCTACCACCTATCACAAATCAGGAGGAAGCTGACAACACTACGGACCCAAAGTACTGTGCATACCACAGGAGGGTCGTTCATCCCACCAAGGATTGCTTTGCTCTCAAGAATAGCATTCAGACCTTGGTTGAAGCCGGCGTCATAACGCTAAGGTAAGCCAATTGAGAACGGCAAAACTCCAAAGAGTATACGAGTATAAACTGTTTCTCAATCCTCCGACCGGTATAAGAGGTTAAACTACTCCCTGATACTCCAATAGGTATATGAGTCTAAACTGTTTCCCCACTTTTGACGGGAAGTTCCTGGAGAATATTAAGCTAATATTCTTAAGGATAACCCGGTTAGGTAACTGATAATAATGTCCGAACCAGTTCCGCAGACGAAACTGGGGGTGGACGATTTATGTAACGGGAAGTTCCCAAAACCACAGCAATGTAATGAATAAGAACTCCCATTCAAATTCTCACCGTGTCTGTGCACTCAACACTCTCTCTGTTAGAGTCTGGACATAAAATTCCCAATTGGTCAAACCTTCCTACAGTTAGGACCACAACCAAAACCTCCTCTCGATTCCTCCAATGAACGAGAGGTCCACTTTCAAATCGAGTGATCAAACCTTCCTACAGTTAGGGTCACCTCAAACTCCCATTTGGTCAAACCTTCTTACAGTTAGGACCACAGTCAAAATCCCCTCTCGATTCCTCCAATGAACGAGAGGTCCACTTTCAAATCAAGTGATCAAACCTTCCTACAGTTAGGGTCACCTCAAACTCCCATCTGGCCAAACCTTCCTACAGTTAGGGTCAAAACCATAATTCACTCTCGATAAACGAGAAATTTCACCTTTAGTTCGATAATCAAACCTTCTGACAGTTAGGATCATCCGAAGTTTTCGATTCTCGGAGTGGAGGTCCCATTCCTAGTTTCATCGTTCCGGATTCTGGGGGTGGAGATCCCACCTCGAGTCTCCTTTCCAGCTGAAGATAGAATATAAAATTCTTCTTCTTCAGTGTCGAGAGATAGAATATAAAATTCTTCCTTTCCCATTTCGGGTTCGTCTTTGCCCCAAGAGAAGACACCACCTTTTTCAACTCTCAAAATCTGTGCCTCACAGGTATAGGGAATTTTATCCCGAATCCTAAGTAGGGATAAGTCAACGCCTAACACGTGTTGCCGGTTTAGTCTTTCACCGATTGAAAAATACACTAGAATTTCATTCTAGGAAGTTTATCCCGAATCCTAAGCAGGGATAAGTCTGCGCCTAACACGCGCTGCCGGTTTAGTCTTTTTCCGTAGAAAAAGACACCAGAGTTCGATTCTGAGGTATCCTATCCTGAAACCTAAGCAAGGATAAGTCTGCGCTTAACACGCGCTGCCGTTTAGTTCTTAACCGTCAAAAAGAACACTCGTTCACATATTCAACATTGTGGTAGGTTGTTATTAATAACACTAAAATCCATGCCTTACACGCATGGGAAATTTCATCCTGAATCCTAAGAAAGGATATGCCGACGCCTAACACGCGTCGCCGGTTTAGTCTTTCTCCGTAGAAAAAGACACCAGAGTTCGATTCTGGGGTATTTTATCCCGAAGCCTAAGGAGGGATAAGTCAACGTTTAATACACGTTGCTGGGTAGCCTATTCCCATGACAACGGCGAAGTCTATGTATTCAAAGTCATAGCAACAAGTCTTAGAGGATTCAGTCTCTTAGCATAACGTCACATGCGGACCGGATTTAGACAATTCGCATGCTAGCCCGACTCAAACGGTAGTCGGTAAAGGCTAATCAAATCCGTTGAAGGCTGGGGGTTAGCCAAAAATCCTAAAGTCAACGCCTAACACGCGTCGCCGGGTAGTCTATTCCCGTGAGAAAGACGAAGTCTACGTATTCAATATCGTAGCACTAAGAGCGTTAACTCTCTTAGACATGCGGAACGGGTTTAGACAATCCGCATGCTAGCCCGACTCAAACGGTAGTCGGTAAAGGCTTATCAAACCCGTTGATGGCTGAGGGTTTGCCAAAAATCCTATAAATACGAGAGTCACAGACGCATTAGCTTCATTAGTTGGTCTCGTGACTTGAGCATCCAACGACATTCGAAACCCTAGGGTCAACGCCGGACAACGCGTAACGAGCAAAAATTCAACGTACGACGTTCGAAACCCTAAGGTCAACGTCGGTCAACGCGTAACCCCCGGTCAACGCGTAACCCTAGGTCAACGTACGACGTTCGAAACCCTAAGGTCAACGTACGACGTTCGAAACCCTAAGGTCAATGCCAGACAACGCGTAACCCTAGGTCAACGCCTATAAGATCAACGTACGACGTTCGAAACCCTAAGGTCAACGGGAGAATATTTTTCTAAATATTCTTAAGGATAACTCAACAACACTACGCCGGACAACGCGTCGCAAATAAAGACTTAACGCCAACAATCGAGGGTCAGTTCTATGTTGAACCAACAAACATGAGCTAAAGATCATAAAATCAGGAATCGACTTCAAATTCGAAATTCTGACAACGGTCAGACAATAAATGCAGCACCGGAACTCTTACAGACATTCGACAAAGCACCGAATAGCCTGGAGGATTGAAGGAATCAAGAACAGAAGCCATTCCAAAGTCCCGTTATACCGACTGAAGGTTGGGACAATCATATCCAAAGTATTCCAGACTCTTCTATAAAAGAACGAGGCTGAAATACTTTGGAGGGGGTATCTGTAGGCGTATAAAATTGCTTATAGGTCCCTTAGTACAGCTCGGCACAAACCGACGAACCAACGAGGCGACGGGGTTGACGAATCGCACGCAAGCACCAGAATACATCCATTCGCGCATGGAATCAAGCCAAGTATTCGAAGAGTCAACGAGTCATCCAACCAAGGGCAGACTCGGACGAATCACGATCGAATCAAGATCAGTTTCGGACTCGAACTCAGAAGTGGATGAGTCATCCATCAAAGGGCGGACTCGGATGAATCACGACCGAATCAAGATCGGTTTCGGACTTGAACTCAGAAGTGGATTTACTGCCAAATCAGGAATCGGATTTACTGCCAAATCAGATCAACAAATCAGAGTCTAAGTCAACCGAATCACGGATTAAACCGAAACTACAAAACGACGGAAAACCACGCCTAAAGGGGTGGCTCGGCCGAAACCGAGCCACCTCTAGTGGTTCATTTGTTGAGAGGTTGGATTTTTTTGAGGCGAAGCCCTGCTGGATTGAAGACTCAGATCTAAAAAAGATTCAAGCTTTAGGACTTCGAGGACTTGTTCGTCCAGATCTGGTGCTCGGCGATCGTCAACGCCAAATAAGGCAAGAGTTCGAGAGGACCGGATCTCAGATCTACGCAGGCGTACTCCGGGTCAAAGCTTGGTCTTTGATCCCGAGATTTGGGCGACTGTTTCCTTGGTGAACCAATCCCCCCCGGCTATTATTTCCTTGGCGAAATAATATCCGTCGTACTGCATAGATCCGACCGGATCTAGATCGCGCGGTGGTCCATGGATAAACCCCGGCGCAGGCAAAGAACCCATAAAAGCGAGCGACCGCAAAACAGGAGCTCGTGATTCGTTCGACACAAAAGGAGAAAGTTGTAATCTTTGTTTATTTTTCTTTGATTTTCATTGTAACCGGATCTTATAAAAAGACCGGATCTTTTGTAACTCAAAAAGCTGTTATTTAAGATGACGATGGAATCAATTACAAAGAAAGACACGATTTTTCCCGCGAACACATTTCCCAATTATGAAAACGTATCTGTTTTGCAAAAACATGCACGAACATGAGCTTATTAAAAACTTGATTTTGTAAATTCAAATAATCATAACAAATTAATTCCAAAATTGATAAAACTTTGGGAAACACTTATAAACATGAAATTGAACATGTTAGAAAAATAATTTATCAAATTGAATTTCTTATTTGTGAAAACTCATGTATTTTGTAAGTGTGTCCAAAATATGAAAATGTGATATATATGAAATTTGATGTTTTGACATAAACAATGTTTTGAAACCCTATGAAATAATATATAAACGAAGTATGTGTGTGTATATATGATTGAGCTTAAAGTACTAACACACATAATATAAAATCTAAACTAAATATACCCAAGCTTGATTGATCTTCGATGTAGCTCAACTTGGTATACTTATGGATGAAGCTTGAACTTGGATCTTCAACTTGAATTGCATGGCTTCAACCACTATTCCGCCAACCTCCATTTGATATGATCGTTATGGCGCAATTCCATCTATCCTCTAACGCGTTGTTTGTCTACAATAAATAGAAGACCACAAACACTAGACAAACAACATTAGTAGTAAATTATTTATTAAACATCATCAAAACAAAGAGGCCAACACGTACCACAAGTTCCTCAGCCATCATACCTCTAAGTGCTACATCCTCAAAAGATAAGCTTCAGGCCCTCTATGTTGCGGGAGTCCTAAAAAAGAAGAAGGTGCAAAAGAAGGTGATTACGAACATGATCACCTTGCATTTAGGGACGGATCTCCTAGAAGTTCATGCACCAACGGGAGTGGTTCCTATCCCCAAAGCGGTACTGAAGATCACTAACGCCGATCCTCACAATCAGCGAGAGAAAGGCCTAGTATCGCAGATCTTGCCATCAGGGCAAGTGATGTGGGTCCACCCGAACCTCCTCAGTGATGAGCAGTGGACTTCAAAGCCTTCGGGGAAACCCAAAGTCAAATCCTGTAATACTATTTCTACTATTCTAGATGGGGACAAAGCAGAGATGACTACCTTCACCGACTCTGACGAGGAGGCAGACGCGTTGGCCACTAGAGCGGGTAGGGAGTTTGCCAAGAACTACCCTCTAAGGGTAGAAGAGCCGGCAGATCCCTCTGCGGGGCCACAGGCGGTAGCCCACCCGAGTCCTAACGGGTCAAGTTCGAGTAGTTAACCCTTCTGATTCAACGTGCTCACATAGCTGAAGATCATTCTGGCCAGGATTACCTTGTATGAGATCCTGCGGTTGTCCAAATCTACCCAAGAAGCTCTACAAGAAGCGCTAGCTGACTCAGAAGCTTTCGCCACCCACTTCTTACCCGAGGTTGTAGGCTGTCTAAAAATTATAATGGATAGCTGATCCTCATTAAGCTCTAACAATGAAAGTTACAATCAGACAACTTTCTTATTACCCACAGAAAGCTACAATCGAGGGACGCCCCTATGGACCATGAAGAAATCGAGAGGTAGAATTTATCCCTACAGTCGAAACACAAGTGGTTACGCTCCAAAAGTCGAAGCACCGCAATCATTGCATCCTCAGCTATCAACGCAGTCCCATGTTTGAGATGATTGATCTTGATGGCTGCGACAACAACATAACTAACATTATATTAGCAACTATTAGAGATGCTAATGAGCAGTGTAATGATTTTAGAAAAGCAGGAAGATCTAGAGAACTGCGGACAAATATTCGACATGCTAAGAAGTGCATGATTAAAAGCCATGCAAAGAGGTCTTAGTGGAGATCGTGATCCGCGGTTGATAGAGCGTTATTGGGGTGTCTCAAGCGTCTCAAATAGCCTTCTCTACTGGTCATTGGTGTCATCCATATATAAAGATAAAGGCAGAACACAGTTTGAATCACTGCAACTCCAGCAGCTCCAATCGCTGTCCAACGCAGCTCTATACCGCTGCCCAACATAGCTCCAATCGCTACCCAACGCAGCTCTAATCGCTGTCCAACGCAGCTCTATATCGCTGCCAGACACAGCTTCAATCACTGCCTGACATAGTTCCATAATACTGCGAAACGCACCTTCAAACATCGAAGAACGCAGCTCCATATCGCTGCAGAACGCACTTCCAGATGCTGCGTTCAAGCGCAGAATCTATGCCAGAATGTATGTCAAAGTTCTGACCTGTTCAAACCGCTCTTCACCCACGATCTGAGGAGTGGTTTACGTGGGTTGTTACAACCGATTAATGAGGCAACTAAACCCTCATTTAGGAGCGGATTATGGGGGCAGTTACACCCCTAATCTCCCTATAAATATCAACAAGTCAACAGAGTTCGGGGCTAGATTTTTGAAGATCGGATTCAGAGAGTGAGAATTGGAGGATCAGCTCCTTACACAGTCTGGGGAATTATCATCAATTGAAGATTCCAGACACTCCATACTTGGCTTATTAACCGAATTATTTTCGGTTCCAATAACTCTTTTCATATTAGAGTTTGTTACTCGTTCTGAGCCACAATACTCGTCAAGAGTTATCAACCAGACAAGTCAGTTGTTCCAGTGAATTGAAGTTTTCGGATCGTCAACGAGAAGCAAACTCGACGCGAGCATTCGAGGGAGACATCTCATCGCCACCGTGAAGAACCCAGTTTTAAACAAAGGGAAGAATTTAGATCATTCTCTTCTCTTTTGTAATCAGGAAATCCAATTATAATCGAGAGTTGAGAGATTTGTAAACATTCTTTTTCTAAGCAGTTAGAGAGAATAAAATCAAATACATTTCTTTCATTCATTTTTCTTATTACAAATTTTCCACAAATAAAAGATGGCGACTCCGCTGGGGACTAGCTTCTCTGACGAGGAAGTGGTGGCGCAATCCGACGTTCATATCACTGGAACTACTGTCGAAACTCTTATTGTAGAGTTTGACCAAGCTAAGTACGAGGAGGCCCTCTCCTCTGGATCATTTAGCCCTAAAGCTAGGCGAAATGCCTCTAAGGAGGTCTTAACTGCTGATGAGACACCAAAGAAAGCCCTCTCCTTTGGCCAAAGCCTTAAACTTGCTCTGCAAGTCGAAGATCCCACGCCCATCTCGACATGGCGTGTATTGGGTTGTAAGAGGCCTATGACGGAGGAAGATCCAATCAACGCCAAAGACACGGCTAAGGCTCTGAAACAAGCCAAGAAAAACGCCGCTCGAAGATGGAGAAGATCCATCCGACGAGCGCATCTCCGAGAAAATCAATCCCTGGTCCAACGCAAGGATTGTGTTTTTGAGGCTCCGCCCAAACACTGCGTTCATACTCCAGAACGCACACTTCGAGGTAATGAGTCCAACTATGAACCTCGGGTGATACAACTTAAACGCGACCCTCTGGGGTGCGTTGTCCATCCAGAACATAGCCTCGCTAAGGGAAAACACACACCTCATGAGTGCGTCCAAGTAAAACAGGACCCTAAGGGGTCTGTTTCATCAAGTAAACGCAGGCCAAGGCCTGGTGTTTATAAATCACAACGCGATCTTCGCGATCCATTTCCAGAACGCAATGTGGTCCGCCAAGTTCAAGGAACTCGACATGGGCTTAAGATTCATGTCCAACAAGAACCAGCCTCGCCCACTCAAAGACAGCGGGTCTTATTTTCGATGGAGAGTTACTCTCAAGCCTCTGATTTGCGAGAGTTACTCTCTAGAGGAAAACCAATGCAACAGACAAATCATTCATGCCATTGTGAGAGGATTATTTCAGCAGTCCTCTCCGAGTGCCACTGTTGCGCACCTAAATCCCGACAATCTGTGTTCGACAAACTGACGGATGTCGTAAGACCCACCAAGAGACGACGTCGTCAAAAGAATAAACTTTCTGAAGCCGAATATCCTCGGGTTACCATCAACATGACCAGCAGAGGGAAGGCCTCGTATCCCAGTTCTGATGAATCGGAATGGAGCCATTCCCCGACTGTTCGGGAAATCTGTGATGAGTTTGAGGGAGTGTACCGACACACTTGGACGGGAGCTATACACCTGGTTAATTATCAAAAGTTAGCCAAAGGGATTACGACAAGTGATGAACATTCGGCAATAGCTGAATCTCAATCTTCAAGCTCTGTCGGAGCATAAAAGGTTTCTGTTTACATGGCAGGAAACCCCGAGGACATAGCCAAAAGAGTGGATGAATATCATGTCATGCTCCAGGCACAACAGGAGACACTTCTCCAATTGAAGGACATGTTGGCCCAGGTTTTGGCAGAAAAAGGCCAAAAACCTGAATCTTCCCAGAAGGCAACGTCAAAGGGAAAGCAAAAAGCACACAAATATTCAGATCGTGAGACTCACAACCTGGAATCCTCTTCTGAAGGTGAGAAGGAGATGGAAAAAGAACTGCATCCTCAGTCCACTAAAATGGATGAACTAGAAGCTCGCCTCAATGCAATCGCCAACAGAAGTGAGCTCCGCGAAGAAGGAGTGGTGAGGCCTTACCCTGCAGAGTGGGATACAGCTCCCTATCCGCCAAAGTTTAAGGCCCCAACGCTACAACCTTTTGATGGTACAGGATCACCGAACCAACACATCTACTACTTCAAGTCACAGACCGGAGATGTGGTAGCAAATGATTCCATCCTGACACGCTTGTTCATCGGTACTCTTAAAGGAGTGGCCTTTGAATGGTTTATGAAACTGCCTGCTGGATCTATCCAGAAATGGGTAGATCTGGAAAGGCTTTTCTTAGCCAGATTCTTCGAAGATGACACAGAAGTCTCGGTCCCTACCCTTCTTGCCACAAAGTAGAAGAAGGGAGAATCTATCAAGACCTATGTTGAAAGATTCCACAGCATGGCATTGCGATGCCCTTCAGGTATGACCCAATCAACCTTGGTTGAAACTTGCAGGCACAACTTGCAGACCCAGCTCCTTGCTCAGATGGGGGTAACAGAATGTCGCTCCTGGAGACAACTGGTTTCGCAAGGGGAACAAGATGAAGAGATTGTCGCTCGGATCAAAGCTGAAGAAGAGCCACAACCTAAGCCACAACAGCAACGCAATCAGAACAACGCCCAGCGGTCTAAGGGAAAAGAGACTTTAGCAGCAGACTACACGCAAGTACCACCGCCTACTAAGCAAGGCAAGACACCCAATCAGCAAAGAGCACCCAAGCAGTATTCGTTCAAAGAAGAGCATGTGGACACTCTGTTCCAACTACTTCGGAAGAACAATAAATTGCAGCTCCCTGAAATCAGAAAACCAGATGAAGCAGGGAAGGTAGATGACCCCAATTACTGTCGCTATCATAAGTTCTTGGAACATCCTACTAGAAAGTGCTATGTCTTCAAAGACATCTTGCAAAATTTGGTGAACGCTAACGTACTCACTCTGAAGCCAGAACAAAAGACTGTATCCACTAACCTGATTGCGGTCCAATTCGGTGACTTTCCCCCTGTAGCTGCTGCAGACGATGTCATTCCCGTCCATAAAGGGGAAATGCACTTGAAAAATACTGACTTGCACAATCAGAAGGGCAGGGGGTTGGTTCCCCTCACTATCCCAAAAGGAGAGATCATGTGGGTCCATCCGGACCTAATTGAAGATCAGCAATGGACAAACACTGTGTTCAAGCAGAAAAGAAGCAAGGCTAAGTCATCCAACATGATTAGACCCTCTGTTAATGAGAATAATGACCATCTCAAACCTCTCACCGACTTAGAAGAAGAGAGAATCGTCCTAGCGGCGTACCCAGAAGGCAACCCCGGTACTCGGTCAGGGAAAGCTTATTTGAGAAATTACGACCAGAATGCTCAAGAAGCCGAAGAGCAGCCCCAAGACATTGGGGGTTCTATACCAAAGAGGTTCAACAAAAATCTTCACCAAGATCTTGGCGAAACCAGCGCCCCTTACCAATTTAATGTGATGGCACAGTTGGCCAACATACCAGCCAGGATCACCTTATATGAGCTCTTGAAGTTGTCCAAAACCACCAGAGAAGCTCTGATTGAAGCTCTGAAGAACATGGAGAGCTTCATCACTCAAGTTACTCCAATTCCTGAAGCGTCTGAAGATCAGTCCTGCCTGCAATGCATACAAGCAGCCAGAAGCCTGGCCTGCATATCATTCACTCCGGAAGATATGCAAGTGAAACATAAACATGACAGACCCTTGTACTACACAGGATACATCGGGACATCAGAAATCAGCCGTGTTCAGGTTGACCCAGGCTCGGCGCTCAGCATCATGCCATACAGAGTTATGCAAGTTTTAGGGATTCCCATGCATCGGTTGCATGCTACCCAAACTACTATCTTCGGATTCAATGCTAACAGCACTCGGCCCATGGGAAAGATCAAACTCAGATGTCAGATCGGAGATCTCAGATCCGAAGTGACTTGTTACATCATAGATGCGGACACGTCCTATAATCTGTTATTAGGACGACCATGGATTCATGCAAATCGCATTGTCCCATCCACCCTACATCAAGTTATGAAGTATGTCAACGATGAAGACGAAGTTCGAACCCTGATCGCGGAGAAATACCCCTTCAGAGGAGTGGAAAACTTCCATACTGATTCAGTCTTCTACTCAGAATCGCAAGAGGAAGAAGATGTCGACAGCGGTAATGAGGCAGACATCGAACCGGATCCGGAAGGGAATTGTCCATGGGACTTGAACTTTAATGTAATTGGTCCAGTCGAGAACAATAATAATGTACCGAGTGAGGGCGAGTGGTGCATTAATGAAGATTTTATTTTGACGTACTTGTCTGATGAATCTTTTAAAGTTGGACAAATGGAGAATGATCATAATGCAGGTACCAGCTCATGGCACACATTGCGTGCAGAAGCATGCCTCACGTTGCCAATTAAGTCATCCTTCACTTCCGATGAAGAAGTAGAAGATGCACAAAAGGCTTTCTTCTAAGTCTCATCCAAAAAGAAAGGACAAAAGCCAATCCGTCTCGGTAAAATTAAACCCACACCACTCCGACGGGGAAGCTCGGAAGAAGATGATGGAGTTCCTCAATTTCATTACCATGAACCTAATTCTATATACTTAATGAAACGAATGGGGTATAACTTTTATGAAAAATAGGGTTTAAACTTCGGGAAAGGAAGGCGAACATCGATTCGGATGTCTCTCACTCCCGAAGGAAAACCTCCGGACTACTATCAAAAAACCGGAAGAGGCGTAGGATACATCACAACCCCGTCGGCCTCAGAAAATGAAGTCAGTAATTATCTGCGTCAGGACCATTCATCCGGGACATCTTCTTGGGAATCTGACGTCAGTGTTGGGCCTTTCTTTAAAAGTCTAACTGTGAACATGGCTTCGACCAGTCATCCAGATGAAGACGCAGGGGGTGATGAAGGATTAATTGAATCCACCGACAACCCTTGGATCAAACGTCTCAACATCTTGTGGGACATGTTCTTTGAACAACGTGAACCACCCACTGAAGATAAAGTGATCCAGGTCAACATGGGAGATGAATCTAACCCCAAGCCTATCTTTATAGCTGAGGACTTATCATCATCCGAAAAAGAAGATCTTATATCTCTCATCCGAGAATATATAGATGTCTTCGCTTGGAATTATGAAGATATGCCTGGTCTTGATCCGAAGGTTGCCATGCACCGTCTCAACATCGATCCGGATGCCAAACCCGTCAAGCAACAGCAACGCCGGTTTCGTCCAGAGATCATGGAATCAATTGAGTCAGAAGTTAAAAAGCTCATAGACTCAGGTTTTGTTAGGGAAGAGCAACACCCCGACTGGGTGGCCAACATCGTCCCAGTGCCCAAGAAAAACGGCAAGGTCCGTATATAAATTGACTTTCGTGATCTTAACGCAGCTTGTCCAAAAGATGAGTTTTTGCTTCCTATCACCGACGTTATGATCGATAACACCTGTGGGTATGAGAGGATGTCTTTCATGGACGGGTTTTCCGGGTACAATCAGATCAAGATGCACCTAGAAGACGAAAAGCATACCGCTTTTAGAACACCACTGGGGGTGTATTGCTATACGGTGATGCCCTTCGGCCTGAAAAACGCAGGTATAACTTATCAACGTGCAATAAATGCCATCTTTCACGAACACCTACGTAAGAAGATCGAGTGCTATGTTGACGACATAGCAGTAAAAAGCCAACATAAGGGTGATCATCTTACAGACTTGAAGACAATGTTCGATATCATGCGAGCACATCAATTGAAGATGAACCCAACAAAATCATTCCTCGGAGTATCAAGCGGGAAATTCCTGGGATTTATTGTTACCTCCAAGGGAATTTCTCTTAACCCGGAGAAAGTGCGTGCTATCCAAGACATGTCACCGCCTAAGAATCTCAAAGGGCTCAGGGGTTTGCATGGGAGATTGGCCTATATTCGTAGATTTATATCAAATCTCTCAGGACGTTGTCAACCTTTTTCCAAGCTCATGAAGAAAGGAGTATCCTTTGTCTGGGATAGAGAATGTCAAAAAGCATTCGAGGAGATTAAGGAGTATCTTACTCAACCGCCGGTTCTTGTAGCCCTAAAATCAGGAAAGCCGTTCCTGTTGTACGTAAGAGCCATGGAACATTCATTCTCTTGGAACCCTGTTGGCCCAGAATAACGATCAGGGTCAAGAGCAAGCCATCTATTACCTAAGCAGGACTATGATGGGAGCCGAACACCGATACAATCCAGTTGAAAAAGAATGTCTCGCTTTGGTATTCGCAGTTCAAAAGATGCGACATTACCTAATCGGACAAACAATTCACGTCATCTCCAAGGTTAATCCCTTGAGAGTTCTGATGGCAAAGCCATCATCTCTAAATTGCCGACTCGCAAAATGGGTCATTCTCTTGTCATAATATGATATGCAATTTATGCCCCAAAAGGCAGTCAAAGGTCAAGCATTGGCAGATTTCTTAGCCGATCACCCGGTGCCAAGGACATCTAAGTTGTATGAAGAATTGCCTGACGAAGTCGCTGAAACTTGCGTTACTCAAGAAACCACGCAGGTGTGGAAATTATCCTTCGACGGTGCATCTAGAGCAAATCCTCATAGAGCAATTACTGCAAGAGTGGGGGTTGTACTCGTTTCCCCGAACGGTCACGTAATCACAAGAGGATTTTCCCTAATCGAACCCTGCACCAACAACGTAGCCGAGTATAATGCTCTGTTATTAGGATTGCAATTTGCCGAGGAGCTCAATATTCAACATCTCGAAGCTTACGGTGATTCTCAGCTCATCGTCAATCAAGTTCGAGGGGAATACGAAGTACGTCATGAGGATCTTATCCCGTACCACTTCGCAGTGCTAAAGCAAGCTGAGAAGTTCGAAGGTTTCTTTATTGAATACATTCCACGAGCTCAGAATGCTTACGCAGATGCTTTGGCCTCGCTGGCAACTTCATTAGCGTTGCCTCCAGGGGCTGAAACTACAATCTCAGTTACAGGACGCGAGTTATACTGTTTCAAGATTCCTATGGAGGAAAACTCTGATAAAATAGCAACATGAGAAGTCTGTATAACCTCGATGGAATTTGAAGCTAGAGATTGGCGATTCCCGTATATCGACTATGCTATATACGGAATACTGCCTGATGACCCTAAGGAAGCGGCCACTATCAAACGAAAGGCCCTCCAATTCTATTATGATGCAGTCTCTCAAACCCTATATCGTAAATCACATGACGGAGTTTTACTTCGATGTCTCTCCCGGAAGGAAGCAAAGGAGGCCCTTAAGGAAGCTCACGACGGAATGTGCGGAGCTCATCAGCCTGGAGCTAAATTAGGTGATCGTCTCCGACGAATCGGTTATTATTGGCCGAGGATGTTTGCAGACGCGGTCGACTATGCTAAACGCTGTCACGAATGTCAGATTCATGGGGACTTTATCCATCAAGCGCCGGGTAATCTGCATCCTACATCTGCAACTTGGCCATTTGAAATGTGGTGCATGGATATTGTGGGATCAATTTCTCCTCCGACTTCCAAAGGACACCGGTTCATTTTGGCCGTAACTGATTATTTCTCCAAGTGGGCAGAGGCAATCCCATTAAGAGAAGTCAAGACAAAGAATGTGATCAAGTTCATTAAACATCACGTCATCTATCGCTTTGGAGTCCCAAGACGAATAGTTCACGACAACGGGACACAGTTTGTTAGCTTTGGATTTCAGCGATTCTGCGATAAATTTCGCATCCAAAGTGTGGCATCCACTACATACTATCCGCCAGCGAATGGTCTTGCAGAAGCCTTTAACAAAACTATTGTGAAGCTCCTCAAAAAGTTCGTCTCCAAGAGCCGACGAGATTGGGACGAAAGACTCAGCGAATGCTTGTGGGCCTACCGCACGACAGTAAGGACCCCTACAAGAGCTACGCCATTCTCTTTGGTATATGGCTGTGAAGCCGTGTTGCCATTAGAAATCCAAATCCCCTCCTTAAGAGTCGCTATCACAACCGGACTGACAGAGGAAGAAAAACACCAACGACGTTTGCAGGAACTCGAAGCTTTAGACGACAAACGGCTTCGAGCTCAGCAACAGATCGAGTTATATCAAGCCCGTATTTCCAAAGCCTACAACAAAAAGGTTAAGGAATGGATTTTCAAGAAAGGTGATTTGGTTTTGGCTAATCGACGACCTATGGTGATGACCCATAAAACCAAAGGGAAGTTTAATCCTAAATGGGAATGACCTTTTGTGGTAGAGACAGTCTATTCCAACGGAGCTTACCGTCTCATCAATAAAAAAGGCGACAGACTTATGATGCCAATTAATGAAAAATTTCTCAAGAAATATTACCCGTAAGCTGCAAGTCCCTTGAGCTTAGCTGTGGGTTGCTCATCAAATGCCTGTATGAACAAATAAGTTCTCCTGCTTTGTACGTCGTCAAGTTAACATTACACCTCTGACGATTTAAGTTGTCGAGAAATATTATAATAAAGAAAATTTCCTAAATTATTGGATTGATTTGGTTCTGTGGAAACGTCTTAGCGGCCTAAGAAGCGTACCCAAGATTGAAAGAGCATTTAGCTTCCTCGAACGCAAGTCCTATAACTGCGTTTCAAATCTCTGGAACGCAAGCTCTAACCCTGCGTTCTTAGTTCCTATAAAGGGGCAGACCCACGTTGGGTGCATTCAAGCATAGAATTTTAACTACAATGAAGAAACTTCCAGAGATTACCCTAACAACGGCAAAGGGGATCCTTAACAAATGGGAATGCATCAGATCTCTCTAAGCACAAGTCGTATGACTACAATTCAAGTCTCAGAGCTGCGTTCAGATCTGTTTGAACGCAAAGACAGAACCATGCGTCTTTGACAAGCCTGTGTTCAAATCATTCAAACGTAAGGAACTAATTTTTAGAAATTCCAACATCACAACAAAGCTGTAACATTCCAGACAAACACAGAAAATGCAAGAAAGACAACAGCGGTTTATCTCAGACAGATAACAAGTGTTTGAAGAAATAACATAGAGTTATTACAAAATCAAAACAAAAAGCAAGAGTTGCTGGGGCTTAGAGTAAAGAGAAGCTCAGAAGATGAGCTTCTGTATTTGATATAGCTTTTTCGTGCTTCGCCAGCACTTCTTCTTTAACTTTCTTACAAAGCTCGACATCAGGAACCGCAGCAGCAATAGAAGCCTCCTGGTGCAGCACTTGTATGGCTTCCTTTTCGGCCTGAACTTCTGCTTCAAGGGTGGCATCCCCAAGGCTGAACTCCTCTTGAGTTAGCTCCCCTGCATTCAGTCTGGCCCTGGCTTGGTAACGTTGCTTCTGCAAGCTCCAGATACGATCCTTCCTCTCTGAAATATCCAAAGCACGAGCCCTAGCAGCAATTTTCTCCCTTAGCCTAGCGTTGCTAAGGGCCCATTGGATTTTAGGCTCTAAATCGGTGTGCTGAAACTCCTCTAGATAACGGGCGGCCCCCGAGTAGCGGTAGATCTTCTCGTCATAACGTTGAGCATAGCGGGGGTTGACCTCCGCAAGAGCCTTCAACCCTTCTACAATAGGCGCTCGAAACTCTCCGCAAGAGCCTTCAACCCTTCTACAATAGGCGCTCGAAACTCAAGAAAGGAGCCCCACCCGTGCATCACAATGGAGAAAGCTAAGAAAGGAGCCCCACCCGTGCATCACAATGGAGAAAGCTTGCCTCACCAGATTTTCTAAACGTCTGGAAAGAAAAAGAGCAGAATGGGGTAACAGACGAATAGTCTCATCAGACACCCGTTCGAAGTCCTCGTGCGGGAAGATCACGGAGATGGGAGGAATAAGAGGAGAATCTTCGGGAATAATGAGAGGATCAGCAGCAGAAGTCCCACCTTGCAGACAAGCCAAAAGCAAAGTCAGAAATGCAGATAAATGCAAACGCAGCGGTTTAGGCATGCGTCAAGATCAGCCTGAACGCAAGGAAACTAGGCCCGCGTCGGATCGTTATGAACGCAAGACTTCTTCCTACGTTCAAGATTAAGGGATCAACCCATCATCTTATCAATAAACACGGAAGTTCTCTTCCGCATTCAAGATCAAAGAATGAAGGAATGGTGTTCGTATCTAAGACAAATAGTTTTCGTCGACGAACACAGAAACTTTTTCATGTGTTCAACGTCAAGGGTTCGATTCTTCATTATTACAATGGATACGGGAAATTCTTTGAGGGTCCAAAGTCAAGAAGATAAACAGTTTTCATCAAGAGACATTGAAATTCTTTTCACATTCAAGATTGAAGAGACGAATTATATTTGTCATCATTAACCAGAACCCATCTAAAGAATTTCAAGAAAATCAAGCAAAGAAAAATGCTTAAGTGAAGAAAACAGCGAGGCTTACCTCGATGACCAGGCATCGACGACGGTCCAGAGGTGGACCCAAAAGCATCCTTCGATGGCGGTGGAGGGTGCGCCATCCGTTCGTCTCCACCCGAGCAGGATTTCTTTGAAGCCATGGCCAGAAGACAAGGTGAAATAGCGGAAGAACTAACGAAAAGAGACTCGTTTGGGAGTTCAAGAAAGAAGCTTAAACGTTAAAGCCTCTTGACATGACTAATCAGCCCTATTTATAAATAATTAATGATGGTGTAGAGTTCCAAAACTCCCGCTGAGAGAGGCCTCTTTGTCATCATTATGACCGCTTGGGCTTCCGATTAGACGCGAGACAAAGCGCTACGTCCATAAAGCCTGACTAAACACAATAGTCTGGAGATGCGTTCTTCCAATAATACGTAGCCCAATTAAAGAGCATGAATGCAGGGTGTACCCCTGTTTATAGAATCGGATTTTTGGAAAATATGCTGATGAAGTTTTCTCAATATTTGAACTTCACCTTCCTCAAAGTTGCTCCAAACGTAACACTTCTAGCTTATCGACTCTCGTCAATAGAGCGATAAGTCCTCAAAGTTACTCCAAACGCAACACTTCTAGCTTATCGACTCTCGTCAATAGAGCGATAAGTCCTCAAAGTTGCTCCAAACGTAACACTTCTAACTTATCGACTCTCGTCAATAGAGCGATAGGTCCTCAAAGTTTCTCCGAACGCAACACTCCTAGCTTATCGACTCTCGTCAATAAAGCGATAGGTCCTCAAAGTTGCTCCGAATGCAACACTTCTAACTTATCAACTCTCGTCAATAGAGCGATAAGTCCTCAAAGTTGCTCCAAACGCAACACTTCTAACTTATCGACTCTCGTCAATAGAGCGATAGGTCCTCAAAGTTGCTCCGATCGCAACACTCCTAGCTTATCGACTCTCATCAATAGAGCAATAGGTCCTCAAAGTTGCTCCGATCGCAACACTCCTAGCTTATCGACTCTCATCAATAGAGCGATAGGTCCTCAAAGTTGCTCCAAATGCAATACTTCTAACTTATCGACTCTCGTCAATAGAGTGATAGGTCCTCAAAGTTGCTCCGAACGCAACACTTCTAGCTTATCGACTCTCGTCAATAGAGCGATAGGTCCCTAAAGTTGCACCGATTGCAACACCTTCCACTTGTCGACTCTTAACAATAGGGCGACAGGATCACAAAGTGTGCCACGTTGATATTACATTCTTGGCACTTACAGGATTCTTCCAGTATTTAAAGCAAAAAAACATAATACAGGAGGAATAAATAGTTGTTGTCGCAATATCAAACTGGTATTTCATAGTTCCATGTCAAAACATGATATGAAAAAAGAAACAATGAAAAGCCAAAAAGGCAACACTATCCTTATTCAAAAGAAAACAAGGTGACCTAAAACAAGTGTTGTTCCTACCAAAAGAACGATACAAAAGTAGGCTCATCAATTCATCAGACTGAATGAGGCTAGCTGAGACTTAATATCAGAAAGTTTTCCTTCATGGTCAGCCCGAACCAGCATCTCAGCCTGTTTCCGAAGCTCGTCCTCACTAGACAGCATAGCATCTACCTCCTTCTTAGCCTCATCCAGAGCACTAGCTTTTGTGCGATAATTCACCAGAGAGGTAGCACTTTTGACATTGAGCTCAGTGACGAAGGCTACTTCTCGTTTGAACTGAGCCTTCATCCTAGTCAACTCTGCTTCAGTGGCAATGATCTTCTCTCGTAAATTCTCCAAAGAAGTGTTGGATAGTGTTAACTCAACTTGCTTTTGAGCATGCAGTTGCTGCAGATGCTCCACCTCGACCTCTTGCTCTACTATGTGACGTCGAGCGACTGCATACTTATTAACTTCTTCGGCCCGAATATCCTTGAATGTGGATGCAATCTGCACCTGGATATCAACACGACCTAAAGCCTCCAAGAACCTTAGTTGTGCCTCTAGGTGCAAAATAGCTTCTGAGCAACGCTGGACGACGTGGGCTTCACCCACGAACTTGAGGTTGTTTAAACTATTTGTAAGCATAGGCTTGAAGGTTTCAAAAGTATCTCAGCCAGCCAATACGACCTCAATCACCTTCTTGGTGAGACTTTCTAAATAGTCAAGGGAAATCTTGAGGAAATCTGGCACGTCGGTGGGACTCGAAACAGCTATGGGAGACGGCACAGAAACTTCTAAAGACACAGATCCAAGTAAAAGACCAGCAGGTGACTTCGGCGTAGTGGCTTGAGAAGGAACGCCGATATCCAGTTGAGATGGACTTGATTGCAGAGCCATCAGTTCCCCCATGTTAGATGACCTTGGCATATCTACCACTTCTGTAGAGGCTAGAGAAATTGTTAATAAAGTTGTTGGTGGGAGGGCCGTCGTTGAGACCTCCAAGCGAGGTGGCTCTGACACCTGAGCCGGTGGCGGCATAAACTGTTGCGTTGGAGGAGGGGTGACAGTACTCGCCTCATGTATCATAGTATCTGTATGAGAAAACTGTTTAAATATGGAGCAAGATTAGTCGTGAGTCGAAACAAACGACACTTACCAGTGAGAGGTAGAGGAATGTAGGCTGACGCTTTGTCGGAAGAAGATGGTGATGGAATATCCCAGTCATCGGGGTCATCACTGTCATCACCCAGGTGGTCATTGTTCCCACTCTGGTCTCCATCATCATCTATGGCGTCCACACCATCACTATGGTCTATAGGCTCATATTCGTCTACGGAAAGAAATGTTGGTGGATCCTCGGTGATAGTAGGTTTTGATATGACTCCAGTCGTAGGGCTTGGCTGCGTACCTCCTACAGGGGGTAATAACACAGAAGCAGAGGGAGACTTGTCCGTTACTGAATCTTGCTGGGCAGTCATAGTAGGCTCTTGGGCAGGAAGTATATCTTCTTCAACATGCGGGGCAGTGGAGACAGTATCACGAAGCGTGTCCTCAGGGGCAAAATCCATACCCCTGCAAATGATTCATCTCCACGTTCTTCCGAATGTACAGAGGAGGCAGGGCCTCTTAAAGCTGGACCAATGCTGGGGAGACCAGGCCAAGGCGAGAGTTCCATAGAAGTTGATTCTTATTCTTCTTCTTCGGTATGCCATGCTTTCTGAGCATCCGACATAAGTTTAGAAGCAGGGGGCTTGAGCGCTAACTTCCGACGAGCTCTTTTGTCATACTTGGCTTCTTCAACCGGCCCCAGCACCCTTTTTCCAGTGGCACTCTTACTCCGAGTCTGAACTCTTGAAGGTTCCACCTCACGAGTATCCGACATCCTGACCTCTTCCTGGACTTGCTCTGGTGATTGTTGCCGTTCGTCCTCTGGAATCGACTTCTCATATGATAAATATTCATTAACACCACGGGCACGGAACCTTTTGGCACTCTTCTTTGAAGCATACCATTTGCGGATGGCTCTCAAGCAAGAGGTATTCATGCTGTAAGCTGAAATTTGAGAGGCAGCTTGGTACCACGTGCAAAAGCTCAAAGAAGTACGAACGTTGGGCATCTTGTACGGCAGCCGGAATTTCGCTCCTGTACATCCTGCTACCGAGTAATACCAAGCTCTTGCTCCTTCATACACATTACCTGTGAACGCAAGAGTAGGGTTTGGATTCCCGGCATAAATCTGATCAAAGCCAAATTGCTGAGAAAAGCGATAAGGCTGATATGGTTCAATAAAGCACTTCCTCCCTTGTCGAAAGATAAGATAACCTGGGCGAATGTTTATAAGCCACCAAAAGGCACCTCTACTGAGCATGGTGAAAGAATTCGGTCCCAGAGTGTCTTGATGAAGTTCTCCGTACGCACCGCCCTCGAAAGCGGAAAACTTACAAGCAATTTCGTAATTATAGTCCCGCCTAAATATTTCACGGAATTTAACTTGATACCAACCAACCCATTGAGAGGTTTCTAATTGCTGAACAAGAGGAGCTGAGGTACCACTTGATTCAGGAGTCGACATTATCGAAGGGCAGTGCAATACAAACCAAGATACCAAATAAATGTACGGCATCGGCACTCGAGGGGTTGGGGTCTGAATGATAGTCTTCCCGTCAGAGTCCAACTTCTTGACAGCAATAAACTCGGAAGATAGTTCCCGCAAGCCACTTTGTAAGCAGCACACCATGGCTGAAAGAAGATTCAAGGGCCGTCCATAAGCCAAAAGAACAGCGGGGTATAAGACCTCTACCGTAATAGCATCCACCGGTCTTGTGGGTACCACGCAATGCTTCAACCAAAGAGTCAGAAAACCAGCGAACAAAGCCATGTCAGAGATGGGGACTTCTGCCTGATAGTGGAAGCTTTCGAACGTGGTGAACGCTGGGAAGACATCCTCCTCTATTTCGCAAGTATAATGAGAGGTTGTGTCATTGATGCGTTCCGTGATCTCCTCGAGAGTACTGGCGGCTAAACGAGTCACCTCAGCCTCCTTGTCCCACAGGTTTCGGAAAAGATACTCCACCCACTGTCCTTGTTTTACGCCGCTTGCTCTTTTCCTAGTAGTTTGCGCACATATCTAGAAATGGCACATCAATTCCCAGTAAGTGTTGTAGATTTCGGGAGCACCATTTTTCAGGATCTCTAATTCCCTACTTTTGGGAACAAACTCCTCATAAGGCAATTCTCCAAAAGACAGTCCAGAAATTTCAAACATTTCGTGAAGAGCGAAGCCCAATTCACCAACTGGGGTGAAAAAAGTGCTGGTGTGAGGGTTGTAGAATTCCAACATAGCGAAGAGTCCGCTGTAATTTGGAGAAATTCCATATCGAGTGGCCATTATTGGAACCTTTAGCTCCGAAATCCTCAAAGGTTCTTCTAGCTCCTCCAAGACGAAATTTATCATCCGGGCCCACCAGTCCGTATCACTGGAGTGAACCCATGTAGGAGCCCTGAAATCCTGAGCAGGAAACTCTCCTTTGACAGAAATAAATTTTCTAATGAACACCTCCGCCAACTTAGCAGACTCTCCGACAGGATGCTCTTTTTGGAATAAACCTGGCTTTAAAGCCATAAAATTATTGAAACCAGCCGGATGAGTGCCCCGATGAGTGATGTGCCCCGTAGCAACACCGCCTTGGTCCTGAACAAGTTCCCAATTCATCGACCGCGGGATATAAGCGCACTGATAATAAGAGATCGGCCACATTCGCTCCAAATTGGGAAGGAAAAGACGACGGTTGTTGACGACCTTCAGCCATTTGTAATTTCCTTCGGACCCGCTTAGGATCCATTTTTACAGAATCCCCGAAAAGGAAGGGTGGCTTCTTTAAAATCTCACGCTCTGCGGTTTCAAATTTAGCATCCGTAACCAAAGACCTGAGAGTCTCGGGAAAAGCTTGAGTAATGAGTTTCGCCCGCTCTTTGTGAGTGTCCTGGAATATTGGATACTCGAAGGCAAAGCTGAAGATTGTATTCTTCACCGCACCTCCCGCGTGACCGAAGTAGTAGTTGAAGGAAAGAGGCTCGTTGGAGTAGCACACTGCAAAAAGAAAAAAATCAGTCAAGAGAAGTCTAACACAAGGATGCAAAGTTTAAACCTGCGTTCGGATCTTTAAACGCAGGGTCTCAACCCGCATTTAAATTTTTAAATGTAAAGTTTAGACCTGCGTTCAGTTCCTTAAACGCAGGGTCTCAACCCGCATCCAAAATTCCAAACGCAAGGTTCAGACTTGCGTCCGGATCTTTAAACGCAGGGTCTCAACCTGCGTTGAAATTTTAGGAACGATGGAGCTAGCCATACGTTTTCTTAAAATTGATAAACACTGAGAATTATCTCTTGAGTTTAAGGATGGAATACAGATCGCCAATCAAAGGTCGAAGATGAGAGATCTGTCAAATCAACTTACAATGGCTCAATCTTACCATTAGTTGAGGAAACTGGAGACGAAGGCGTAGTGATTTGATCGTCCCTGGAGGTTCTAGCCGAAGGAACACCCTGAGCTTCGGCAATCTTCGATTTAGAAGCCATTTTCTTCTTGGGGCCCATTCCAATCGAGGCGAGGAAGATGAAGATGGGTGAACGAGGTCCTTTCCTCTGTCGAACTGCTAGAGAAGATGAACAGGAGCCCTGTTAGGAAATCGGTGGAAGAGCAAGAGGGGGAAAAGTCGAATGACTTTTTGATTTGACCTCAGTGGCCCATTTATACACAGCTGTAGCTGTGGGAAAAGTCGAATGACTTTTTGATTTGACCTCAGTGGCCCATTTATACACAGCTGTAGCTGTCAAATCAATGCGGGATTCTAGGCAAAAATCTCACCCGAAACGTGATTCTCGCATTTTCAAAAAAGGGGTTTCAACTTCTGAACGCACCCTCATATTCAGACAGCTGAACACATGATTTAGACATGCGTTCTGGTAACCAACCTCTGCCTATCACGTAACTAACTCCTTCAAAGGGGTTAATATTCCAAGAAATGACCATACGGCGAAGATCATTTACCCCAGACAAGCTGATCAAGAAAGAAGATAAAGTGATGATGAGATGGTGGATTCTTCCGAGGCTATCTTCCTGACTAAGCTGGGGGTGAAAGCCCTTTCATACAAGCATGTGGTTCTCTCTGTCTATGAAAGTAGATTGCTCTTAAGCCAGAAAATGCCCCCTGAAGGTGACGAACTTGGTCAAACAGGCTAAAGTCCAAGTTATTATTGACAAACCAAATAAGAAAGAGGATGTCAGCAAATTTGTCTAAAACCTTGAGATGCTCCACTCAGTCTGCAATGAGATACATTCAATCAGCAAAGTTTTGGATCCAAAGTATTCCGAAAATTCGTCCCAGTCAACCGCGAACTTTCGAAAACTTTGGAGGGGGTTCTGTAGGCTGTCTAAAAATCACAATGGATAGCTGATCCTCATTAAGCTCTAACAATGAAAGATACAATCAGACAACTTTCTTATTACCTACAGAAAGCTACAATCGAGGGACGCCCCTACGGACCATGAAGAAATTAAGAGGTAGAATTCATCCCTACAGTTGAAACACAAGTGGCTACGCTCCAAAAGTCGAAGCACCGCAATCATTGCATCCTCAGCTATCAACACAGTCCCATGTTTGAGATGATTGATCTTGATGGCTGCGACAACAACATGACTAACATTATATTAGCAACTATTAGAGATGCTGATGAGCAGTGTAATGATTTTAGAAAAGCAGGAAGATCTAGAGAACTGCGGATAAATATTCGACATGCTGAGAAGTGCATGATTAAAAGCCATGAAAAGAGGTCTTAGTAGAGATCGTGATCCGCGGTTGATAGAGCGTTATTGGGGTGTCTCAAGTGTCACAAATAGCCTTCTCTACTGGTTATTAGTGTCATCCATATATAAAGATAACGGCAGAACACAGTTTAAATCACTGCAACTCCAGCAGCTCCAATCGCTGTCCAACGCAGCTCTATACCGCTGCCCAACGCAGCTCCAATCGCTATCCAACGCAGCTCCAATCGCTGCCAAACGCAGCTCCAATCGCTGTCTAACGCAGCTCTATACCGCTTCCCAACGCAGCTCCAATCGCTGCCCAACGCAGCTCCAATCGCTGTCCAACGCAGCTCTATATCGCTGTCCAATGCAGCTCTATACTGCTGCCCAACGCAGCTCCAATCGCTGTCCAACGCAGCTCTATACCACTGCCCAACGCAGCTCCAATCGCTGTCCAACGCAGCTCCAATCGCTGTCCAATGCAGCTCTATATCGCTGTCCAACGCAGCTCTATACCGCTGCCCAACGCAGCTCCAATCGTTGTCCAACGCCGCTCTATACCGCTGCCCAACATAGCTCCAATCGCTGCCTAACGCAGCTCCAATCGCTGCCCAACACAGCTCTAATCGCTGTCCAACGCAGCTCTATACCGCTGCCAGATGCAGCTTCAATCACCGCCAGACACAGTTCCATAACACTGCGAAACGCACCTTCAAACATCAAAGAACGCAACTCCATATCGCTGCAGAACGCACTTCCAGATGCTGCGTTCAAGCGCAGAATCTATGCCAGAACGCATGTCAAAGTTCTGACCTGTTCAAACACGATCCATGCAGTTTCAAAAACCGCTCCTCACCCACAATCTGAGGAGTGGCTTACGGAGGCAACTAAACCCTCATTTAGGAGCGGATTATGGGGGCAGTTACACCCCTAATCTCCCTATAAATATTAACAAACTCAACAGAGTTCGGGGCTGGATTTTTGAAGATCGGATTCAGAGAGTGAGAATTGGAGGATCAGCTCCTTACACAGTCTGGGGAATCATCATCAACTGAAAATTCCAGACACTCCATACTTGGCTTATTAACCGAATTATTTTCAGTTCTAATAACTCTTTTCATATTAGAGTTTGTTACTCGTTCTGAGCCACAATACTCGTCAAGAGTTATCAACCAGACAAGTCAGTTGTTCCAGTGAATTGAAGTTTTTGGATCGTCAACGAGAAGCAAACTCGACGCGAGCATTCGAGGGAGGCATCTCATCGCCACCGTGAAGAACCCAGTTTTAAACAAAGGAGATAATTTAGATCATTCTCTTCTCTTTTGTAATCAGGAAATCCAATTGTAATCGAGAGTTGAGAGATTTGTAAACATTCTTTTTCTAAGCAGTTAGAGAGAATAAAATCAAATACATTTCTTTCATTCATTTTTCTTATTACAAATTTTCCACAAACAGAGGTAGAAGAAGATACCGATAGAGGGTGTCCGCGATATTGCCAGGTGGCTGAATAGCAAGTCCTTTGCATCACCTTCACCCTTAACAACATGCTAATCAAGAGTACGTATCATGACCGACCCCTGTACTTCACAGGGTATATCGGTTCTTCCAAGATGGACAGAATCCAAGTCGACCATGGGTCTGCACTAAGCATTGTCTCCCTAAATCTCATCAAGCACTTGGGGGTGCCCTATAAGCGTCTATCCGTGACAACTATTACTATCTTTGGCTTTAACGCTACTGGAACCCGGCCGCTCGGCAAGATTCGTCTTAAGTGTCGTTTGGGCGACATGAAGATGGAGGTGACCTGCTACGTCATCGACGCCGAGCCTTCCTATAACATGTTGTTGGGATGACCATGGATCCACAACAACTACATAGTCCTGTCCATGTTGCATCAGTGCTTGAAGTACATGGACGACTATGATCAAGTGAAGATAGTGTTTGCCGACAAACAACCCTTCAAGGGAGTCAAGAATTACTTCATAGATTCCCTGCTCTACTAGGACCTTGACAAGCTACCGACCGAAGAACCCGGATGCGGTAATGAGGCAAATAGTGAACCCGAGTACGGCGGTGGCCTTATTTTGGATGACTTTGAACCAATTGTAATCGGCTATGAAAGTCATGATGTAACCAACACTGACCAAGCGGATAGGATTATCCTGAATAAAAATTTCAACTTTGCTTACTTTTCGTCCTATCCGAAGTCTGAGGGTGACAAGCCTAGTGACTCAATTGCAGGGTTGTATGATGACTCCTTACACTTGCATGTGTACTCATCGTATGTCATGAAAAGGACAAACAATTGAGTCCTCGCAGGCTGTATTTATCATGCCCGCCTAGGATAATTATTGGAAGGATATTATCTTCGGGAGAGTAGACCACCCCTTGTGCACGATGTGGGACGAGTCAAAAGAAGAGGAGCCCTCACCTCAGTTTTTGCAATATTGTCAAATAGAGAAATGCATGATGGGGGTATGGGCTATGACTTCACTCGTCAAGAAGGCCTGAACTACAGCAAAGGGCTGAAGATGGTTATTCAGCCCGTCTACGTGCCTAAAGGAAGGCCATCAAACTACTTTAGCAAGACTCAAAGAGGCTTGGGTTACACTTCCTCCTCATCAGAGTTGTGCTGCAACTTCGGTGAGGACTCTGGTGATGCTCGTTCAGATGATCAATCATCAACATCCTCGGCATAGTACTCAGATGTCAGCGTGGGAGACTTGTTCAAGGACCTCACAGTCAACATGACTATGACTGATCCCGCTGAAATAGCAGAGGATGAGCAGGTCCTACTTTATGATGAAGCATGGGACCGCTATGTCAGTGCTCAATGGAACGGTCACTTCAAACAGCGCGAACCACCCACTGAGGATGAAATCCTCCAGATAAACATGGGTGGTGAGGCCAACCCCGAGCCCATATTCATCAGTGATAGCTTACCTCCCCAGGAGAAGGAAGACTTCATATCCCTCATACGAGAATATGATGTTTTCACATGGAATTATGTGGACATGCCCGACCTTGACCCTTAGATCGCCACGCATCGCCTCAACATTAGCTTAGACAACAAACCCGTCAAACAACGACAGACATAGTTCCGTCCACAAATCATGGAGGTGATCAAAGCTGAAGTAAAGAAGTTGATCAAGTCCGACTTCATCAGAGAGGAACAACAACCTGATTGGGTGACTAATATTATTCCAGTCCTGAAGAAGAATAGCAAGATCCATATCTGCATTGACTTTAGGGACCTCAACGCCGCTTGTCCAAAGGATGAGTTTCCTTTACCCATCATAGATGTCATCATCGACAACATATGCGGGTTTGAAAGAATGTCCTTTATGGATGGGTTCTCGGGGTACAATCAGATCAAGATGCACCCTAATGATGAGAAGCATACCTAATTCAAAACTCCGGTCGGGGTGTACTGCTACATAGTTATGCCTTTCAAACTCAAAAACACCGACGTGGCCTATCAACGTGCCATGAGCCTTTGAGTTGTTCTGTAAGTTGGAGCCAGGCTCTATCACATCATGGGCCAATGCGGAAAGACTCTTCTTGGCCTACTTCTTCGATGATGACACAGAAGTATCGATAGCCACCCTCATTGTGGAAAAGCAAAGGAAATTAGAGCCAGTCAACGATTTCGTGAAGAGATTCAGGAATCAGTCGGTTCATTGCTGGGACCAGGTCTTCAAAGCTACCCTAATCGAGATGTGTCGCAATAATTTCTCGATCAACATGTTGTCCAAGGTTGGCACGGTGGAAACCCGAACCTGGAAAGAACTTATTCGCCAAGGCGAGCAGGTAGAGAACATGATCAAGAAGCTGGAGGCTGAAGAGCCTCACCCCAAAAAGGGAGCCTCAGAACCAAGCGTGCCCAGAAATCCTCCTCGATCAAGAGGAAAGGAGATAATGGCTGTTGATTCTGCTTCGGCTCCCAAACCAACCTAGAGGCCGAAACCTAGGTCGTTTGAACAATGCCCTTTGAACTTGATTTGCATGGCTTCAACCACTATTCCGCCAACCTCCATTTGATATGATCGTTATGGCGTAATTCCATCCATCCTCCAACGCGTTGTTTGTCTACAATAAATAGAAAAGCACAAACACTAGACAAACAACATTAGTAGTAAATTGTTTGTTAGACATCATCAAAACAAATAGGCCAACAATCTCCCCCTTTTTGATGATGATAAATAATTTACAAAAAGGATATATACATGAAAAGGAAATGAAATACAATATTATAATTATCATGCATATAAACAAAAAGAATATACTCACAATATTTCTCCCCCTTTGACAACATCAAGGGGACAAAATGATGAAGAGAGCGAAAGCTCCCCCTACATATAAGCATGGGTGAGTATAAAACAAAATAGGGATTGCTCCCCCTATCAAAATGCCAAATAGAATATATGAAATGAAGTACTAAGGCAATCATATGTGAGAAGGCATAGATGAATATGCTAAATATCACGCACATACAAGAGGATAATGAGGACACATATAGATATATCATTTATGAAAGAAGTGTCTCATTACACAATTATAAAAACAGATATATCATTTATGAAAGAAGTGTCTCATTACACAATTATAAAAACATAGTGTAAAAAATAGATTTATAAAATCAAAAGAAGAGGAACATGAGAATCATGCAAAAAGTTTTCAAATGAAAATAAATTAACCAAATAAAATCAAAAATCAAATTTTAAGCCCAAAAATAATGTTTGATCAATAAAGGAAAATTTCTTTGTAAAACTTGATCAAACCACATAAAGAATATATTATAAAAGCATATTTGAAATTTGAATCATCTATTTGTGCTTATATAATGAATTCAAAGCAATAACTCAAAACAAAATTTTTAACAAAATGCAACAGAGGCAACAATATATCAAGCTCTTAGGCTTGTTCTAACCCATATAAGGACTTATAGTACCCGGTAAACAAGATTTGAGAATAAACACCCAATAAATCCGGGGTGTTATATATACACAAACCTCTCATCAAAACAAAAACCAATAATTATGAAAACAAAAGAATTTGACCAATAAAAAGAATTGTTTTCATGTTCAAAAAATTAAAGTATAATTTTCAAAACCAAGAAAAAAAAGAAAAACACTAAAATACTTGGTTTAAAAAGATTTTGGCACCTAAGCATTCTTGGTACTAGATTGGTTAGGGACATGACCCCTATCATTCAAGCTCAAATCCCTAGGGTTATGAACCTTCTTGGGCGCATGTGGTGCACGTACACGATCATAACAAAAATTACTCAAATGACCCTTCCGATTGCAATAAGTACAATGGAAAGGAGGTATTTGCTTATGTTGACCAAACGGTTGTGCACGGGACTCATTTGCAAAAATAGGTTTATCTTGGAAATTATTTTGCAAACGAGAAACTCTCCTCAAATCAAAACAAAATTTGGTCAAATGACCAAAATGATCACAATAATCACACTTAAACTTCTGTGGTCTTTTAAAATTATTTGCCAAATGTGAAATCTTTTTTTAAATCAAAGCAAAACTTTACAAAATGGCCAAATCGACCACATAGATCATATTTAAACACATGTGCATGTTTATGATGAGCATGATGAGTTTGTGCATGTACATGTGCATATGATGAAGAAGCCTTATGAGATGCACAAGAAGCATTAGTCTTAGAAGATTTGTGTGCATCATAGCAAAATTTAGCAATATGGCCTTTACGACCGCAAATTAAACATTTGTAAATTTTTCTATAAATATGTGCATAGTGAGTGTTGGATTTGAAAGAATTAACACGAGACTTTGCACATAAGTCCATAAGTTTCTTATTATTAACAATGCATGTTTTAAGAGTTGAATCTAAAGATGAAATGCGATTTTTAATAATATTCAACTCATCATTAGACATATGTGCACTAATATTAGAAGTAGAACATAAATATTCATTTATAAAAGAAGCTATATTATTTTTTATGTTCTCTACTTCTAACATGGCATCAATCTTAGCATAAGATTGGCTAGCAATTGATGAGATCAAATTTTTATTTTTCAAATTTAATAAGTTATTGTTTTCTTTAAGCATATTTTTTTTTTTTTTGTAATGACATCAAATTTGGAAGCTAGCTTCTCATGATCGGATTTTAAATTATCATGCTTGCCTTGTAAATTAATAAAATCTTTATGCAATTTGTTAAAGACATGCAATAATTTTTTATTAGCACAAGCAAATTCATCACTAGATAAATCATTAATCTATTCGAACTCGCAAACCTCACTAGGACTATCACCTAGTGGTCGTGTGCATGATGCTCCATATGAACTTGAAGCGGATTTCGATGATTTTTTAAGGATTCTTTCGTCCCAGGACCTCCCCAATTGTTTTGAGGTTATCCCTAAATGCGTTTAAGCGGTTATTAACCACAAATAACGTTTAAACACCAATTCTTATCCAAAAGGACATCTCCAAGGCCTATAAATAGAAGCCTAGGGTCTTCTTTCAAGAGGATCTAAAGTTGAGAATGCGAGGTGCTGTCAAATTGTCCAGCTAACCACGAATTTCAGAGGAGAATCATCAGATCTTGGCGAATACTTTCATAAAGAAAATCCTTCGAAAGGTTTGTGATTCTTTCCCCTTCTTTCCTCCGGATTAAACTTGGTTTTAATCTCGAGAAGAGCCACAATCTCGCTTGGTCGTGATTGTCGCGTTCACAATTGTTTCCTTTGTGAAACAAGAGCGTAGTTATACTGTTAATCGGGTCTGATCTGCAATGGTCCACGGACTAACGCGTCCCCGGTACAGGCAAAGATCCCACGCAAAGCAGCGGGAGATAAACTACTGATGTGTTTTGTTTGATAAAGTTGTAATCTTAATTTTTCATTGTAAGAAGATCTTGTAAAAAGATCAACTTTTCTTCCAGTTTGAACTTGTAATCGATAAACGGTGTAACAGGTTTGAAAGCAATGGAAAAGGCAACTTTTGACAAAAACACACCTATTTTTACCTTGCCCTCTAACTCATCGTCTGATCTTCCTACACATGTCCACCCCATGTGAAGTAGATCTAATTTTGGTATTTAGAGACATTCTTTCATTAAGCTCTTTATCAATGGAAATTGAACCAACTAATTTTGTTGTTGCTGCTAAACAGACTAAATGGCAATGTACAATAGCTTCTTTTGATGAATAGAAAAACTTGTCAGCTGTAAGACTATCTCCATCAGGAGTCGAAATTTTAACCTTCTCTCTCCTGCCACATCATTTTATTCCCCCTCCACATAATTCAACAATCTTTATTTTCTATCATCTCTACAGCAGGAGTTTTTTCAAAAGATTTTTACTTTATTTGGGACCCACTATAACCCCATCACTCCAACATATATACCCCACCTTATTTATTCATTTCTTTTTCTTATTTCATATATATTACTACTACTACTATTATTATTACTAATATAACTCATTTATTTTGTGAAGGATCCATTTGAAAAGGTTTGAAGAATATAGAAGCAAAAGCAAAGAGAAGGAGAATAAGGTGTTGAAAACTCAGATTTTTTTTTGTCTCCAAATTACACAAGACTACTCTCTATTTATAGAGGTGAAAAAATAAAAATTATTGATATAAAAATTATAAATTAATTCCTAGTATTTATCTCCCAAAATATCATTTAAAAGTTAGGAGTAAAACAAAAAAACCCAACCAATCAAGCCTTGACACATGGCTTCCACGTTCGAGCTGGTTGGCGGACAATAGCAAACCGTGCTTGGAGAACCCCGAATGCGCGCTCCACGTCCTTCCTGCATGACTCCTGTTGTTTGGCAAAACATTGTTGTTTGGATCCCTGGGGCATTTGAATTGACTGGACGAAGACAGGCCATTTTGGGTAGATTCCGTCAGCAAGATAGTATGCAATATTGTACCGCCGTCCATTAACAGTGAAGTTTACCCTTGGAGCTTCACCAGACTCAATGTCATAAAAAACGGGTGACCTATCTAGTACATTTATGTCGTTCAAACTACCAGGAAGCCCAAAAAAAACATGCCATATCCACAAATCATATGACGCAACTACCTCGAGAATAACTATTGCTGTGCCCTTGTGTCCACTAGTAAACTGCCCTTGCCAAGCCTTTGGACAATTTTTCCACTGCCAATGCATGCAATCGATACTTCCAATCATCCCTGGGAAACCACGCTCTTGTCCAACTTGGATTAACCTCTGCAAGTCTTGCACATTGGGTCGTCTTAAGTATTCATCTTGAAACAAGGCTATTACCCCTTCGCAAAACCTCTGAGTACACTCAACCACAGTAGATTCTCCTATCTTCACGTACTCATCACAAGCATCAGCTGCTACTCCATATGCGAGCATGCGTAGGGCAGCAGTACACTTTTGGATAGGGGTTAAACCAAGCTTGCCCGCATTATTACGACATTGTGTGAAGTAAACGTCGAAATTTGACATAGAATCCACAATTCGTAGAAAGAGAGGCCTATTCATTCGATACCTTAGTCGAAATTGGGCATCAGTGTATGTGCATGATTCAGCAAAGTAGTCGGCCATGAGCCTCTCATGCGCTGCATGATGATCTCTATATATGGACTTTCTCTTGCGCGGTTGTTCTTCTCTCCTAAGCAACTCTTCAAGCAGTTCTTGTTGCCTATCAAACATTTTATCTTCTAACTCCCATTCTTGTTGGAAGTATTCGAGATTGAATTCATTTAGGTTTGGATCCATTGGAGGGTATGTAGAAAAAATGTTGATAGGTATACTCCAAGTTGTGCATTTGGTCAGCATTTATAATGAAAACCTTTGTTCAAAAACATGCAATTGCAACGACATGTGGCGTATGGCATGCATTGCAGGGAGTTGTCAATTCATGCCTTGTCTTTAATTGCAGAGACTTGTCAATTCATGCCTTGTCTTTAATTACAGAGAATTGTCAATTCATGCCTTGTCTTTAATTGGATAGAGTGGTCAATTCAACCCTTCGTCTTTAATTACAGGGAGTTGTCAATTCATACCAGAGAGTTGTCAATTCATACATTTTTTAACTTTAATTGCAGAGACTTGTCAATTCAATTGGAGAGGGAGTAGTCATTTCAATTGGATTTATTCAAATAAAAAACAACGATTTTATTCAACACTCCAATTTCAACACACGAAACACTTAAAAAAACACTTAAAAACACATAAACAAACTAACAGACAAACAACAACTTCTTCATTTGCCAAACAGTTCTTTCCTCAACAACTGATATGCTTCTTCATCTTCATCGTCACGATCTGGTTTGTTTTTCAAAAATCTCCACGTCTCCATGTTCTTGGCACGAGCGAGGACATTCATAGCTTCAACAGTACTTGCTCTATTCGCTTCCGCCTTTTCACGAGAGGTGACTATATTGGATAACTCATCGAGAAGTTCGACCTTCGATTTTCCTTGGTTTACTAGACGAAGCTCTAGCTTTCTTCTTTGTCGTGTCCCTACCCTCAAGACGTACGAGGGTAGGAGCGGAGGATTCAACATCTTCACTACTACTCTTTCTTTTCGAACCGCTACTACCCGATACTGCTACTCCTGGCATATATTTTGGTTGATTGCGAACAACCTTCCACTCATCCACCAAATTAAACGATGTACCCATTTTCTCAAAGTACAACTCCCTGCCTTTGGATATGTAGTTTTCATCAGACAAACCACTTTGCTTCTCTCTACATGCAGTACTGTAACAGCCAATGAAACTGCAAATTTTTCTGTTGATGTCTTCGTAATGACTCTGGCTCCGAGCTATAGTCCTCTCTTTTCCACTCTTGCCATTCTCATTCACATACTGTGTAATTTTACCCCAGAAAGTTTCACTTTTTTGGTTGTTCCCCAGCTCACTATCATTACTAGCGTGAAAATAAGCAGTTAGCAGAATTATGTTGTCTAGCGTGAAAATAAGCAGTTAGCAGAATTATGTTGTCTTCTGTGCTCCAACTATCGTAACTTGATCTCTTCGTTGGTTGTTGGGTTGGAGGTAGAAAACTATGAGGAGTATCCCCACCAACATTTCCCAAAGAGATCTGGGTGAAAAAATCCGGGATTTCTGTAGATCCGATTCTGAACGGGGGTGTCGGTGGCTCAATCGACTCCGTGGTAGGAAAATTCATATGGGATGGAACATAGCTGCTTCCCGCAGCTGGATGATAACCGTAAGGAAGATAAGGGTATTGCATGCCAAAATTTGGTGGCATCATATACGGCATTTGAAAATTGGGTTGCATACCAGCATTTTGAGTATTTTCCGAGGCTTGCATATTTGGATTTTGAGGGTTGGTATTTTGAGGCTGGTTAGGAAAGTTGTAGGAGAAATTAAGGGCCTGTTCGTTTGGCCAAAAAAACTGGGAAATCAAACTTTAGAAAACCTATTTTCTATTATAATTACTTTGAAGTTGTTTGGTTGGTTAAAAAAAAAGGAAATTATAGAATAGGAGATGAGATGAGATGAGTTGTCACCTTATTATTGGATGATGTGAGTGATTTTTTTAAAAACTTGTTTTGAGGTTGTTTGGTTGGTTAAAAAAATAAGGAAATGAATTGGAGGTATATTATTGGATGATGTTTTGAGATTGTTTGTGTTTGGTTCGTTTTTAAAAATAAGAAAATAGATGAGATGAGATGAGTTGGAGGTATATTATTGGATGATGTGACACATACTTAAGGAAATCAATTTCTTTTTTTTTTGAGGAAATGGATGGAAAGGAAGGTTTAATGAGATGAGATGAGTTGTCACAATATTATTGGATGATGTGTGTAATTTTTAAAAATGAGATAAAATAAGATGTGATGAGTTGGATGATGTGACACATTTCTTGTGTTTGGTTTATTTTTAAAGGTAAGAAAGGAGATGAAATGAGATGAGTTGGAGGATAAAAATAATATTTTATTAGATGTTGTGGGTGAGTTTTAGGGATAGAAATGGATAAAAATATTATTTTATTAGTTCCCTTGTACCGATTTCCTTTTTTTAGTTTTTAGGAAACCAACCAAACAACCCCTAATTGGAATGAGCAAGTGCGATGGATTCCAACGAGCAGCCAACAGCCAACTAAAAAAACATTTTTCAATACGAGGACGTCGAGGAGAATGGTGAGCAGAACTCTTATTGATAAACCTCCTTGAGTTCTATCATTGTAGATAACCCCCCCCCCCCTCCCCCCCGATCTCTACCTGCTGGAGCAAAAAAAACCCCCCAATCTCCACCTGCTGGAGATAGTCTAAGTGGATTTATAAGATAAAATACAAATCGATGGTCTATTTAAGAGGTACAAAGCTCGTTTGGTTGCATAAGGCTTTCATCATCAAGTTGGTATCAATGTCCATGAGACCTTCAATCTAGTTGTTAAACCAACAACCGTTTGTATTGTCTTATCTTTAGCTATTTTTTTTGGTTGGATAGTTCATCAATTAGATGTTAAAAAACCCTTTTTACTTTTTGCATGGAGTTCTCACTGAGGAAACTCATATGAAACAACCTCCTAATTTTATTCATCCAAAATTTGCTCTGCGTGTCTATAAACTCAACAAAGCCATTTGTGGTCTGAAATAAGCATCTCATGCATGGTTTCATAGGTTTAGTAGTTTTCTTCTATCTCTTGGTTTTCGTTGTAATCAAACTGATAACTCTATGTTTATACATCATACGTGTTCACATATACTCGTTCTCCTTGTATATGTTGACGACATCATTCTAACCGGGACCTCAGCCATTAATATTCACAAATTCATTTGCACTCTCTCAATGCAACTTGCAATGAGAGATCTTGGAGGCATTCATTATTTTTAAGAGTACAATTTCACAAAACTCCTAATAGTATCTTCTTATCTCAACACAAATATGTTCAAGATCTGTTATCCAAATCCAAATTTCACCTTCACACTTTGAAATCTGTGCATATTCTGATTGTGGCAAGAACCACCTTATCCATTATACATGGGGAACTACTACTATATTCCTCCGAATATAGAAGCATGGTAGGTGCTTTATAGTTTCTTAATATCATGAGGTCTGATATTACCTTTGTGGTTCATGCAGTTTCTCAATTTATGCATGCTCTTCATATTACTTGTCTATGTGCTATTAAATGGATTATAGCTATTTGCGAGGTACCAAAGATCATGGACTCTTCCTTCGACTATCCACAGATACTACTATACTTATTGCTTATTTTGATGCTACCCGGTTTGGGTGTCTTGACAGTTCTTGCTCCACAACAGGGCAATATTTCTTGGTCCTAATTTTGTTTCATAGCACTCAAAAAACCCACAGTATCAAAATCATCCACTAATGCTGAATATCTACTTTGGCATACACATTTGCTGAATAGATATGGATTCGTTCTATTCTAGCTGAATTGTTCTCAAACAACCCATGAAGCTTCTTTGTGACAATGTAAGTGCTACTTACAATACTGAAATCCAATGTTTCATGATCGAAACAAACACATCAAGGTCGATTACCACTTTGTTTGTGTGGGAGAGAGAAACCACTTTGTGTGTGTGTGTGTGTGTGTGTGTGTGTGAGAGAGAGAGAGAGAGAGAGTAGCACATGGTGACATCCTTGTCTGATATGTTCCCACTCAGCAACAACTTACTGTTAGGACTCATGTTAATGAGCCTACTATATAATCTTTTTTTGATAATTTACAAACAATCCCTAATATCGTTTGTCTAGTGTTTGTATTTGCATATTAGGTAATCTAGACAAATAACACAGTTGGAGGTTTGTTGGACTTATGCTTTCATGATCACATCCAATGGAGGTTGGCAAAAAAGTGGAATGAAGTTATTTACTATTTAAAGTCAAATTGCACTTCCAAGCTTCATCCGCAACCAAGACGAGCTTTTTTGAAGATCAATTCCTTGGGTATAATGTTTTAGTGTTATACTTTGTGTGGTTATACTTAAAGCTCAAATTATTCATACACACACACATATTGTTTAATATATTGTGTTTTTGGATTATAGACAAAATAACAATATTTTACATCATTCCTAAAAGTTTATCAATCCATTAGAAAGTTTTTCAAAGTGTGCTTAAAATAGCCTTTATCAAAATTAAGTTTTTATCATTTTCATGCTTTCAAGTTTAGCCACATAAATATGAAACAAATGAATATAATCATATATACACATATTCGTTTCATGTTTATATGTGCTTTCATTAATTAAGATGTTTGAATTAAATGAAATCATGTTTATTGCATAACATATGTGTATTTTGATAAAACTTTATGTTCTTGGTTTATGAACTTGATAATACTAGTTTATACTTTTTTTCCTAAGTCTATAAAGCCATACAAAAATTTTCAAACTTTAGTTTAAGTCAAAATGACAAAAACAAGTGTATTGTGTTTTTATGTTTTGGACTATTTTACAAAATGATGAGTTTTCACAAATGAGAAATGAAATTTGAAAAATTCTTTTTGAAACATGTTTATTTTCATGTTTATAAACATTTTCCAAAGTTTTAAATTTTTTAGAATTTATTTACTATTTTTAAGGCACTTCCAATTCAATGTTCTGAAAATTACATATATCGGTATTTGGTCGACCGAACAAGTCCTTCTGGTCGACCGACCATCAGTTTTCGGTCGACCGAAAAGGTTCTGCTGATCGACCGACCAGAAAGTATTTTTTAGCATTTGTTTCTCAGGGTTCCTCAGTCGACCGACAATCTTGTTTCGGTCAACCAATGGACACACTTCGATCGACCGACCAGTGTCAACCGATCTCAACCAACTTTGTGACCGTTAGTTCCAACGACTAGTTTTCTAGACCTAATTTTTTATAATTTTTTATCTTTTTCTTTAGCTTTGGGATGTTGTATTGAGCTCATATAAATACCCCTTTGTCTTATACATTTCAACTAAGTAATGAAGAATATTTTAAGAAAAGTTTTAAAGAGAGTTTACAAGTTTGGTTAAGGGTGTTTAAAGTTTTTGTTTCAAGTTTGGTTTATGTGAAGAAGTTTTCACAAGAGGAAAAAAAGATCATCATTTTGTGTTTGGACTTTCATCTCATCTCTCTCACTCTTTTTTTTCATCGGACAAGTTTTCTAAACTCAATCTTTAGCTATTTATACGTTTAATTATCATTCCCATAAGCTAGACTTTAATTGAGCTTATATTTCTTTTTCACTCATTATTTACACACACCCACTTGAGCTTAAGTATTTCATACATAGTATAATTAGGATTGTATGTTTGTAACATTGAGTGTGGGCTTACATTGAGTTCTTATATATTGTAGAGAACAAATATTTTTCTTGTGGTTAATTTTGAGATCACTTTGTAATACACTTGTACACCAAGAGAAGTGTGTGGTGAGAGACGGGGTCGATTCCAAGAGGAGTGAGGTCGGTGGTAAAGCCTAGAGGGAGGTGATAATTCCGAGCACTTGAGAAAGGCAACACGAGCTAGACCGACACTTAAAGGGTGTAGAGCATGATTGCAAGTGTGTGAGTTGTAAACGTTTGTCGGTAAGCGTAGAAAACCGATTGTAAGAGTTTTCAGTGAGCTAGGAAACCGAGTGTGTAGTATCTTTGTTGAAAGATAGCGGAGATCTCCTTGAGGTGAGGAGCGGAGACGTAGGTCGAGGGTTGACCGAACTCCGTGATCATATCTTTGTGTTTGTGTTTGTATTGGCGTATTTTCTTGTGCTCATTGTTTATCATATATCGCCTTTGTCTCATTGTTTATTTCACCCTTGTTTAATTATATATTCTTGCTCATAATTTGTTGAATATCTCCCTTGCAAGAATAAATTAGTTAATAAGTTTTTAATTAGCACTAATACCCAGATTAGATTAGCATATATCCTATTCACCCCCCTCTAGGGTAATTTCACTTACTAATATTTTCACGGAAGGGTTTTCAACTCAGAGGTTTCTTCACTTAAAGGCCAACATGTCAGTATGCTCACTCCTACAAATTGAAGGGGGAAGGGTTTCTTTTTTTTTATATAGGGGAGTGGGGGTAATAGAGATTATGAATGTGTAATATATAAATATGAGTCTATGAGGGGCTAACTCAGAGGTTTCTTCACTTAAAGGCCAACATGTCAGTATGCTCACTCCTACAAATTGAAGGGGGAAGGGTTTCTTTTTTTTTATATAGGGGAGTGGGGGTAATAGAGATTATGAATGTGTAATATATAAATATGAGTCTATGAGGGGCTAA
>NC_033797.1:126506321-126524254 GCF_001876935.1 Asparagus officinalis | reverse complement strand
ATGTATGTGCAATTGATTATCTAGATTATAAATTCTAAATATGGTTCGTGCTTGATAATATGCATGGTATCTAAGAATGAGAAATCATGTGGATGATATTGAGGGTATATATTGGAAACTCGATTTTGTGAGATACCAGCCATATAAAGTTAAGTTTGATTTGAAGATATTATATGATGATGTACCCAATATATGATTGAGATATTGCATGATACTTGATATATAGAAAAAAATATTAAATTTTGAGAATTTTCACCGAAACATGATTCCAAGCACATGTTTATAAGGTTAAGAAATACAAGGACATGAACTTCATGAAAAGTCTTAGGCTAGGATCTACCAGTTTTATATTAGTATCAAATTATCTGATGTTATACCTGTTTATGATGCCATAGTGTTGAATGTCAAGCGAGTCCTTCAAGACACCATTGTAATATTGATATTGGGATACATGTTTTAGTGAGAGGGGGCTCGTGATCTTCCTCCACTGGATGGTGATTGGTGGTGGTCCTAAGGGTGACGATCCATAGGACCAAAACTTGGGGGAAAAAATTGGTTTACATGTATCACGTCTTGAGTGATCTCACAGGGGATTCATACTATGGAGAGTCATTCCAATAACCTTATGGCATGTGGTATGAGATATATACGACGATAATCTAGATTGGGTACCATATATATTCATTTCTGGTAGAGCTTTTGCTTCTCGTGTGCTTGGATTAAATTCCGAGGACGGAATTTGTTTTAAGGGGGGTAGAATGTAAGGATCATAAAATTTTGATACTAGTTAAAATAAATCTTCTGGTATTTTAAAATATTCAATTATTATTTTTAAAAAGAGGATTTGTATTTTACCGGCCTTCTAGAATTTTCTATGATTTAAAAATCTGATTTTATATTTATTAACAATTTGGATAATTATAAATTAAATAGTTACGGTGAAAACTTTCAAATAAATAATAATAATTGTTATTATTATCATTGTAAATTTCTTTCAAGGATTTTTTCCTAATTATTTCTATTTCCCCTATTTATTTCTTTTATTTGTTAATTAATACCTATTAAACTCTAACCTTAACCCTAAGCATATAAATAAAACCCTCTTCCTCTCTCTTTACCCAGCCGCCAGAGAACCCTTTTCCCCTTCTCTCTCCTCTTCATCTCTCTTTCGTTCTCTTTCTCAGAACCGCCCAACGCCTGAGTCCACCTCGCCACTTCCCGTCGCCGCACCACCACCTTCTCACCGTCCCCTCATCGCCTTAAGCCACTAGAACCGCCCCTCTTCCACCCCCTCGAGCTCCCTCCACCACCACGACCAACAATCATCGCCTCCATCTTCACCACCACCTCTTGCCGACCTGCCACCACGAGCTCCGACAAATCCTCAAGTCGCTCGCCGTCAACCACCCTCAGCCCTGTCGACCTCCGTCGAGTCTCCAGAAGCTCCGGTTCGTCACCGCCGTGAGCTCCCTTGCCAGCTCGACCGCCCTTAGCCCCATGCCGCCAGCGAACCCTCTCGACGGCAAGCATCATTTGCCTCAATTATTGTTATCATTATTTTTCATAATCGGCAAGCATTTTTGTCTTGCTCTTTATTGATTTCGTTCTCATTATTATCATGCAAGCATTTTTTTTTCCTCAATTAAATTTATAAATTTCTTTTTCTTACATTCATGCAAGCATATTTTCATTCCTTCCTTTTTAATAGTTAGTTGCTGTTAGTATGGTTCATATATGAGTGTATGCTATTATTGCTATGTTTTGGGTTCGACTTTCTTTGATTGGAATTTTTAATATTTACTTGAGTTATTAGTTTCCATATGAACGTTTCTAGGAACCACTTAGCCGCTCTGGTTAAATTTTATTGCTTGGATACTTGGAGTACTACACATGCTAGAGATGGCACCTCTTGGTAATTGTCACGTTGCCCGCATTTTTATATACAGAAAATTGAAACTTTAGATGCAACTTTGTAAACAAGCGGAACCTTTCATGATTTTCATTACAAAGAATATTGATTGAAACTGAGACCAAATTTCTTTAACCTTGTAGCATGATCTAGTGACATTGACCATATGACACATATATTTCTAATTTATACTTGTTATGAAATCACGTTTGGAGAGTTCATAGTTTTACGGAATATTGTACCATCAAGGGCCTAGATAGGCGGGACTTATCGGGGAGTGATAATGGAAATCACTTGACATGTCATGATTAGATTAACACCCGGTTCCTACTTATAGTATTTAACTTGTTTGATACCGTATTTGACATGAATGGCTATGTGGAAAGTAATTTGTTTGACCATCTAATTGTCTTCCAATAGGAGAGACTGTGCATGAAGACGACTTCGGTTAAAAATATGATTTATAAGCGTGCTTTCATAGCATGGCTATGTTCTCGATATCGACATCCCGATATGAGATTTTTTTTCCTTGGCTATTTACTACTATAGCATCGACTAGACGATGCACCTATCTTGATTTGGACATGTTCTGGGTCACGGTTATTATCATAGTTTTACAGAAGTCGTTCCACGGTAACTCTGTGGTTAGTGCACAACATTTCATGCACAGTTATATAAAATTTAATCGACAAACATGGGGTTTATAAAGGGGAATTAGACGAAGAATGTAACATGTATATAAACGGGCATATGCGCATTCCTGATATCCTGAGTTATATATATACATGGGCCAAAGAGCCGTTTCCTGACTTGAAGCCGTGTTCCCGGGACGGTTTACGGGGAACCGATTTATATACATGAAAATATTCTTCTCTAATTCAAATAACATTTAAAAATAAGAATAATGTGTTTATATGCTTTGTGATAGATTTGGCATGCACGGTATGACCTGGATGAAGTATGGGTGATGTATATTAATATTGTTGTGTATAGAAATTTTTGGGAGTTAATATTTAGAGATTTACAATTTGAGATATATGCTATATACGTGGGTTCCTTGTTTGGATTATTCCCTCGACTACTCATCTCGCATGTTTTGGGTTTCTAAATCTTACCTCCTTTTAGTATAGGGTATAAGATGTATGCTTTAGGGTAGACCTTGTTTGATGTCCATGTTTAGAAATTTTCCTTTATCATCTTTAACTTAGTTTTCATCTTATTTTTGATTTATAAGAGTAGCATATTTCTTTTATCACTGGAAAATTTAGAATTTATCTTTTCTTTATATCTACCACTTATACTTACACGCGCATAATTTCCTCATTTTACATGCTTGCTGGGAGTTTTCTGACTCCCCTGGGGTTTGCATACCCCAGACTTGGGAATTGTTCTTTCTTCGCAGGACCAAAGGAACTTTAAGGATTAAGACCAGCGACAGTGATCACCTTCTCTCTCTTCACTCTCTCAGCTTCAGTTATGGAGTCTTTCTTGTAATCACTTATGGTACTTCAGACTAAGATGTATTTTTCCTCTTCCCTATTTGAATAGTTGTGGACATGTAAGAGAACTTGTCTTTTCAGAGTTCTTTATCTATCTAGTTCCTTTGTTATTTTAGTTACATGCTCTATGTAGTAGTTCTTTTAGCAATATATCTGTATACAGGATGATCCAGAGGCGTGAATGTAACCGTATGGTTGCATTGCCGACCGAGTCACGCTCCAAATTATCACGTTTTGGACCCGGGGCGTGACACATATATACATATGTGCGTGTATATATAATGGAGGTGAGCTGGCAGCTCACCTCTCCCTGTGAGCTGCAAGTGTATGACATGTGAGCCCTCTACCACTCACATCGGTGTGGGGCTCACATGTCATACACTTGCAGCTCACGGGGAGAAGTGAGCTGCCAGCTCACCTCCATTATTCTCATATATATACACATATGTATATATGTATATACACATATGTATATATGTATATACACATATGTATATATGTATATACATATCTATACATATGTATATACCTATACATATATACATACATACATATAACAAACCCTAGTTTAAGGTTAGGCTGCCTATCACCCCTCCTCCCATAAAGAAACCCACTAGGCATAGTGACTGAACTGATTAAAATGAAGGATTGCCCTGAAGAAATGCAACTAAATTGAAGGTTGGTTAGTGAGTGTAAAATTATATCCAACAGTCATCATCATAACTTAAAAGTTTCAAAGGTATTTAAAGTAATTTCAACATGATTTCAGAGCAACCCAGGTTAGAACGTATTTAAAGAAATTTCAAAAACTTTGTATATAGTATGAGTTCAGGGTACGGACATGAAAAGGGTATTTAAAGAGGGTGTAAGTAATAAAGATATCTTTTTGTGAGTTCAAAATTATCCTAAACTGTGCTTGACCAATAGTAACATCTATCTATCAGTATACTAAAGTAAGGCCCTAGATTGCCACTTGGCGGCTTGTGGTTATTTTTTGTTAGGACTCATGTTTATGAGCCTACTATCTAATCTTGTTTTGATGATTTATCAAACCATTTTATAACTGTGTGTTTTCTAGTGTTTTGTGTTTATTATATATCCAGGTCAACAATATCTAAAGTGAAGCCAATACAAATCAAGTCAAAGATTCAAGAACAAGCTTCATATGCATACACTTGGGTATATTAAAGTGAAGCCAATACAAATCAAGTCAAAGATTCAAGAACAAGCTTCATATGCATACACTTGGGTATATTAGTTTAGGATTTATATATTGTGTGTAAATACTTCAAGCTCATATTATGTACACACACATTCTTTGATTTTATCACAAATTGAGTATTCTTAAGCAAATATTGTGTTATTGGTTTATGGACAAAATAATCCTTGTATACATATTTTATTAAGTCTATAAATCAATTAAAAGAATTTATAATTTGGTTTAAGTCAAAAGTTAAAAATCAAGTGTTTTATATACACACGTATTTTTTAGTTTTTGCAAAACAAATAGATTTCACAAACGGAAAATGATATTTCAAAAATTCCTTTTGTAACATGTTCATTTTCATGTTTATAAACATTTTCTCAAATTTTATATTATTTAGAATTTATTTAATATTTTTAAAGAGGGTTCAAAATTCAATTTTACTGTTCAAAAAACCACTGTGCACGTTATCAGGCGACTGATGCTTGTTATCAGTCGACCGATGAAACACGCTGGAAATTGCATTTAGTTTCTGCTCAGTCGACTGATGAACCATTAGTCGGCCGATGGAGGTTATCAGTTGACTAATGAGTTCATCAGTCGACCGATAGCAGATGAGCGACCTGTAAAGGTTAGCTCATCAGTCGACTAATGAATAGTATCAGTCGACTGATGGTACTATAACGGCTAGTTTTTAGTTTGCGTGATTTTTAGGTTTTTTATCTTTTTTCTTGGTTTTTGGGATTTGTTTCATGAACCTATATATACCCTATTCCCTCTAACTTCTGAACTAACTAAGAAAAGTTTTAAAACAAGTTTACAAGGGTTTTCAAGTTTATTTATGTGAAGAAGTTTTCACAAGAGGAGGAGATTATTCTTTTCGTGTTTGGGCTTCATTCTAATCTCTCACTCTTGATTTTCAGAGAAGTTTTGCTAAACTCAATTTTTATCTTCATATATATATTTATTGATTGTTCATTTTATTAAGCTAGATTTTATATTGAATTTAGTTTTTTATTATTGCGCATTGATCACACACACCACCTATTGAGCTTTTAGTATTTTATACACGATATAATTAGGTTGTGGTGAGTGATACATTGAGTGTGAGCTTAATTGAGTTTTCATCTTGTTAGAGAACAAAACAAATTCTATTTGAGCTTATTTGTTGAGTGAACATATTGTAATACACAAGTACACCGAGAGGAGTGTGTGGTGAGAGACGGGGTCGATTCCAAGAGGAGTGGCATTGGTAGTAAAGCCTAGGGAGTGGTAGTAAATCCGAGCACTTGAAGAAGTCGACACGGGCCAGGCCTACACTTAGAGGGTGTATTATGTGATTATAATTGTGTGAGTTGTGAAGGTTTTTGGTGAGCTAGAAAATCGATTGTGTTAGTTATAAACGTTTTCGGTGAACGTTGAAAACCGGTTGAGATAGTGGAGATTCTCCTCGAGAGTGAGGAGTGGAGACGTAGGTCGAGGATGACCGAACTTCGTGATCATATTGTGTGTTTGCGATTATCATTTGCGCACTATCTCATTTACATCTTGTGTTCATGTTTATATTACCCTTGTTCAATTATATATCATTGCTCATATTTTGTTGAATATCAATCTTGTTAGGATATAATTGTTAATAAGTTTTTAAATTGGCATTAAATCTGATTAGATTAGCAATTACCCTATTCAACCCCCCTCTAGGTTAATTTCAATTTTGGCTTTATTTTATTTTTTAATTTTTCTTTCTTTATTTCTTCAACCTATTAAGTAATAAGTAATTAGTAACTAAACATTTCTTCTTTACCATCTTAGTTAAAACCCCTTCAAATTCTTGAGGCTCACCATCTACAAAACTCCTAATTTTATAGCTTTCATTCAACATCTATTGGTTCTATCAATTTTGTGGATCATAAATTCATTCATATCCCATTCCACAGCCTCCTCCCTCTATTATATATATGCATCATACATAATATCAATTTCATCCAAAAGGTCCCTACTAACATGTTTTATTTGATGGAGTTAAAGTAAGCTTACCCCCAAACTATCATAAAATTTCGTACTTGGAGAGTTCATTTCACTTTGTACTCTTTGTTCATTCTATTTTGTCCTTATTATGAATATACTTTGTTTAATAATTTTAAATATAATTCAAGTATTAATGGCTAAAAAATTATTTTAATAAGCGGAGTATCTCGAAAATATAGAAATTTTATTGTTTGTTTTGAATAATTGTATTTGGGAACAACTTATTTTTGATAAAAAATCTATGTACGTTAAAATAAATCCCTCGGCATCTCACGGGTAAAAGACTAGTGTTAGAATATAAAATTACTCATAACTTTAAAGTTTTCGTATAGTGAAAAAGAGATTTAACTATTACAAGCAAAACTACTCAAAACAAATGGATGAAATAGCTAAGTTACTATTTGTGTAAGATGGTGTCGTGTGGTAAACGATATATATATCCGAGGAAATATCTATAACGGTATCCGTTAGAATACATATATGATTACTAAAATTTATAACTGATAGGATGTGGTTACTGATTAGGTTTTATAGTGAAATGCCCGGATCATATCTGAAATATCTGAATATATGATGATCATATATCTACAATTATTTTAAGCTTTAGATTAATTAATTTGAAACTAATTCTAATGATCAAGAGTTCCAATCCTAGCTTTTTAGATATAACAAACATATTAATGAACCCTCTTATACCATATGAACTATAAGTTTTTGCATTATTTTTGTTTTCTTATATTCGTTTTGTATCCACGTGTATATCTGCATATACATCTACATGTATATTCGTATCTGTATCTGATTTTAGAAAATATGGATCTGATTTTTCCTTACTGAGACATATCGATATCTATGAATGACAAACGGATATGAATATGATAAGTATCATATCTGAGCTGCCCCAGGTGTGAATCGTGTGATAAAATCTTGTGGGGTAACCTAGTTTGATGATCATCACATCTGTAGCTACAAATGGCATGGCCCAATATACACGTGAATCTGACGAGTCCTTTTCTCTTTTTCTCTCTTTTGAGGGATAAGGGCCTAGGCCCAATACGTTTAATATTCGGCGTGCGCATAGCCTTTCTTAAATTTACGCTTATAGCTAAATTACTCAAGCCTGGCTACTTTCAAGCGATGATGTACCACATAGTAAAGTCTTTTGGACACTTGTTGGGCTCCCCCATATCTAAATAAGCAACGTAAAAGCAGCCGAATATAATAAAGAAGTCCTTTTAAATATGGGATTTCTCATAAAACCTCCCTAATCTTACACTTTTCTTGGTAAATCCTATTGACGTTGTTACTTCAAAATATGGAATGATCTAAATTCCTGGTGCAGTTAAAAAAATAACCTAATAAATTAAATTTGGATTATCGAATTAGATTTGGACTCATTTCTAATTTATAAATAAAAAAGTTTGGAGCTTAGATGGAAACTTTGTCCCTTTTTATTTGTGGCATGAGCAAGGATGATATTATAGGAAAGAGGATCAATTAACTTTTAATTTATAAATACAAAATTTGGAGGACTTAAATGGAAATTTTTTAACCCTCTCAAATATTAGTATTTCTCGTTAACACAACCCCCCCCCCCCTCCCCCACCCCAAAAAAAAAAAAAAAAAAAAAAAAAAAAAAAAAAACAACAATACTTACACTTTTCATGTAAATCAAATTGGGTCGTTAGTTTCAAAATATGAAATGATCTAAATACCTACTGTAGTAAAAATAAATCTTCTGACAAATTAAATTTGGACTAATTTTTAATTTATAAATAAAAAAGTTTGCAGTGCTAGGTTAAAACTTTTTTTTAAACATGGGCAAGGATGAGATTATAGCAAAGTGGATCCACTAGCTTTTAACTTATAAATAAAAAATTTGGAGGACTTAGTTGAAATTTTTTGTATAGGTTGTTTTTATCTAACAAAATTTCTATTAGGAAGGGTGTATGCATAAAGTTTGCATACATAACCGGCCATGCGTACAAGTAAGTCCACGTGATAGGATAGAAACTTGTTTGATGGTAGAGGTTTTAACTAATGACTATACTTTCAAATAAACTATAAATAACATTTTAGTTATTCTAATTAAACATACTAATTATGATAGGATAACAAGTAATAATCAAAAGGGTCAAAGGTATTTTTGTCTAAGAAAAATATTTCTAAGCTTGCGTTTTTAAAGATAGTATGATATATGCATTAGAGTCATTGAAAATTACTATTTTTAATACTGGAACCAAATTTGATATATTTAAAATAAGTTCTCGGGGACTCGTATATTTCAAATAAGTCTCCAAAATTAGTTAAGTTGTTTCAAATCAGTCTTTCAAATATTAATCAGTAACGTTATATCTAGTTTAATTAATTATTCTAATTCTACACGCGTGTCATGCTCTCTTCTCGGTTAGATATATTACTGCTAATGATCTTATCTTCCCTATACCAAAACTCATTAAACTCAATCCTCATTTTGTTCGTTTTGGAAGTGTGAAGACCGAAACCTGAAACAAAACTGTGAGTCTGGAAATTCTCGGATCGGTCGACCGACATGGTGACTCCGGTCGACCGCATCGACTATAGGAAAACAGCCCAGGAACTCACTCTGGCCGGTCGACTGAAGATTGGTGTCTGTCGACCGAGAGTGGTCATCCGGTCGACCGAAGGTGATGGTTCGATCGACCGAAAAGGTGCACAAAACCCTGTACGAAATTGTCGTTTTGGCCGGTCGACCGACACTCATGGTCCAGTCGACCGAAAGTCATTTTTTCCAGTTTTCTAAACTATTTGGAAACTATTTTGGGCTAGGATCCTATATACCTAAACGATTTTAGGGTTATTACTACACGTGAAAAGGAGGGTTTTGAGAGGATTCTTTCAGAGAAATCTCAGAGAGATAAAAACCTATTTGTGGGCATTGTAATCTTCTTCAATTAATCAAACAATTGTGTGGTATGACTCCCGAGAACGTAGGCACATTGCGGAACCTCGTTAAATATGGTGTGTTCTTTCTTGGTTATCTTTCCTGCAATTTTTCTTTTATTTGTGGTGATTTTCCTACTTGCTAAACTCTTAGCACAAGGTCCAAAAGGGCACGAGTTCGATTGATTGTTTTGAATCCCCAACAACTGGTATTAGAGCTTTATTCAGAAGATTTATGCAAGAGCCATGGGAGAGAAAAGAAAATCAAAGATTAAAAAGTTTGACAGATCAAACTTCACCTACTGAAAGTCACAGATGGAGGACTATCTGCACCAGAAGGATCTTTATCATTCATTGATGGGCAATGCTAAGGAAAAAAAAGAAGGAGGAATCAGACGAGGAGTGAGAATTACTTGATAGGAAGGCTTCAGGAAAAATCCGGTTGTCGCTCACCAAATCGGTCACCCATAATATATTAATGGAGAAGATGACTGTGGGGCTTATGAAAGTGCTCGCGAAGATGTACGAGCAACCGTCAGCCGTAAATAAGGTGCATCTCGTCAAAACACTTTTCAACCTCAAGATGGCAAAAGGATGCTCCTTCACGATGCACTTCAGCGAGTTCAACATGATTGTTGATCAATTTATCTACATGGATATCACGTTTAATGACGAAGTGCAGGCCCTATTAATTCTATCGCAGTTGTCGGATAGTTAGGCAGGTTACGTAACCGCAATTAGCAACTCAACAGGGAAGGAGAAGTTGAAGCTGAGCGAGCTTGTTAGCATGATTCTATCCTAGGAGGTTAGAAGGAAATCGTCTGAATAAGAAGGTTCAATTTTAGCCCTAAATCTCGAGCAGAGAGGCCGAAACCAGAAGAATGGTAACCAGAACAAGAATTGGTCGAAGTCAAAGAAGAAAAGGTCGAACTCGAAGGTTAGGCCTATCAAAGGGAAGTGTTAGAATTGCGGCCAGGAGAGTCATATGTCTTCATTCTGCAGCGCCAAAGAAGGATGCAAATGAGCAGGAGGCTCATCTCGTGCAAGATACATTGATCCTTGCTATGGACAGCGATTCTGATTCTTGGGTTATTGATTCAGTAGTCTCTTTCCACGTCATTGCTAATATGAAGCTTCTTTAGAACTATGTAGCAGGAGACTTTGGTAAAGTGTACTTTGGAGGACAACGAGCCTTACAGTATTGTTGGAAGAGGCGACTTGTAGATTTAGATGAAGCGCTCTAAGTGGAATTTGAAGAATGTCAGACACGTACCAAAGTTGAGCGGAAGGCTATATTTTAACATTCACCGGAGATTCGTGAAAAATCTCCAACAGTACTATGGTGGTTGCCCGAGGCAACAAAACTGGAACAGTCTACCTAACTTCACATGCGAGTGACACCCTCGCAATTGTAGCTGGTAAGGAGAGTGCATATATGTGGCATAATAGGTTGGGACACATGAGTGATAAGGATATGAAGACTCTACACTCACAGGGAAAGCTAATCGGCATCGATTCAGTTAAAGTTGGTGTTTGTGAGGATTGCATCTACGGGAAGAAGAAGAGGGCCAGCTTTCAGAAGGGTGGAAGGCTATCTAAAGCTCAGAAGCTAGAGCTTATTCATACAGATGTATGGGGCCTAGCTAGCATGTCTTCTCTTGGCGGTTTGACATACTATGTCACCTTTATCGATGATCACTTAAGGAAGGTGTGGGTATATTTCATGAAGCACAAGTCAGAGGTATTCAGAATATTCAAGAAGTGGAAATCCATAGTAGAGAAAGAGACAGATCTGAAAGTAAAGTGTCTGAGATCGGATAACGATGGAGAATACAAGTTGGAGGAGTTCAAGAGGTTTTGTGCTCTAAATGATATTCGTTTGGAGAGGACTACTGCAGGGACGCCGCAAATAGAACGATGTTGTAGAGAGGATGAACAGGATATTGACAAAACGTGCAAGGAGCATGCGTCTACATGCAGGTCTACCCAAGACGTTTTGGATAGACGTGATGCATACAATAGCTTATCTGATTAATCATGGGTCATCTGTTCTATTAGATTTCGAGATTCCAGAAGAGATTTGGAGTGGCAAGAAGGTTAATCTCACACACTTGCTAGTATTTGGTTATGTGGCATATGTTCATATTAGTGACCACATCAGGGACAAGCTAGAAGCTAAGTCACAGAAGTGTACTTTCAAAAGATATGGCATTGATGAGTTCAGGTATCGTCTTTGAGATGAGAAGAACAGGAAAATCATCAGAAGCAGAGATGTGATATTCAATGAGGAGGTGATGTACAAGGATAGAGACAATGCCAAGGATAGCCAAAGCAGTGGGGGCAGAACTAAGGGTGCAGGAGAATCCGAGTACATGGATTTGGAGGAACTTCTAGATAAGGGAGATAGCGTTAATTCTGACCAAAAACGGAGGAGACTCCAGGTGCAGAGACTACTACCCAGAGTATGGAGCTGAGAAGGTCATCCAGGGTACCCAAACCGATTCTCAAATATCTCTCATCACTAGATTATTTATTTTTGACTGATAGCGATGAACCAGATTGCTATGAGGAGGCTATGCAAGTGAGTGAATCTCAACAGCGGGAGCATACGATGCAAGAAGAGATGGATTCTCGACACACTAATGAGACATAGGAGTTCGCCTAGCTACCTACACAGAAGATAGCCTTACATAACAAATGGACCTAACAGGTCAAGCAGAAGAGTGATAGAAGCAAGAGGTATAAGGCCAGATTAGTCGTGAAGGGGTTCCAACAACGGGAAGGAGTGGATTATACAAAGATATTTTCCCTCGTTGTGAAGCTTACAACTATTAGAGTTGTGTTGAACTTAGTAGCTGTAGAAGATCTCTAACTTGAGTAGTTAGATGTGAAGACTATTTTTCTTCATGGTGACTTGGATTAAGAAATCTACATAAAGCAATATGTTGGATTTATCGAAGAAGGAAAAGAAGAGATGGTGTATAAGCTCAAGAAGAGCTTGTACGGATTGAAACAGGCTTCGAGACAGTGGTATAAGAAATTCGATAACTTTATGCAGAGCAATGGCTATGGAAGATGCAATTCAGATCATTGTTGCTACTTCAAGATGTACGAGTCCAGCTATATCATGTTATTATTATATGTTGATAATATGTTAGTTACAGGACCGTGTTTATAGGAGATAAACAATTTGAAGAAGCAGTTGGTGAAGGAATTTTCTATGAAGGATCTGGGTGCAGCGAAATAAGTTCTTGGGATGCAAATTAGTAGAGATGAAGCTGAAGGGACGTTAAAGTTGAGTCAAGCTGAATACATCGAGAAAGTACTTCAGAGATTCAACATGGAGAATTCTAAGCCCATCAGCACATCCCTAGGAAGCCAATTCAAGTTATCTAAGGAACAATTGCCCAAGACAAATATAGAGAAGGAGCACATGAGTAGAGAGTCATATTCATCAGCCATTGGTAGCCTTATGTACGCGATGGTTTGCATGAGGTCGGATATCGCCCATGCAATGGGAGTTGTGAGTAGCTTTGTAAGCAGTCCAAGGAAGCAACATTGGGAGGCCGTAAAGTGGATATTACATTACTTGAGAGGGACTACGGATATGCCATTATGTTTCAGGAGGAAGGAGTTGGTATTGCAAGGATACGTAGATGTAGATTTCGCTGGTGATCATGATACGTGGCTAAGTACCACTGGGTATGTTTATACCTTGGTGTCGATAGCAGTGAGTCGGGTCTCACATCTGCAGAAGATATTAACATTATCCACGACTGAGGTAGAATATGTCGTAGTGACTAAAGCTAGTAAGGAGATGATTTGGTTGACCGGGTGCCTGAAAGAGTTGGATCTGAAGCGGGGGAACGGAGTTCTTTATTGTGATAGCCAGAGTGCTATACACATTGCTAATAATCTAGTATATCATGCCAGAATGAAGCACATCAACGTGTTACCATTTTATACGCTCGCAGATTGAGGACGACAAGTTACGATTGGAGAAGATTTTGGGGAGTCAAAATCTTACGGATATATTGATGAAAGCAGTGACTATCGATAAACTGGAGTTATGCACAACTTCAGTTGGTCTTCACGCATAGGAGTCGAAGGTGGAGCGACACTAGGAGAATCGGGAGGATCACCGAGATAATGATGATTGAAGAATAGATTTTTCCGAGGAGGAGAAGATGCTTGCGAAGATAGCAGGAGTTCGGGAGAGCTCGTTGATGGTGGTTTCATCTCCAAGTGGGAGATTGTTGGTTTTGGAAGTGTGAAGACTAAAACCTGAAACAAAACTACGAGTCTGGAAATTGTCGGATCGGTCGACCGATATGGTGACTCTAGTCGACCGTATCGACTGTAGTAAAACAGTCCAGGAACTCACTCTGGCCAGTCGACCGAAGCTTGGTGTCAGTCGACCGAGAGTGGTCATCCGGTCGACCAAAGGTGATGGTTCGGTCGCTGAAAAGGTGCACAAAAACCCTGTATAAAATTATCGTTTTGGCCGATCGACCGACACTCATGGTCCAGTCGACCGAAAGTCGTTTTTTCTAGTTTCCTAAACTGTTTGGAAACTGTTTTGGGCTGGGATCCTATATACCTAAACGATTTTAGGGGTTATTACTACACATGAAAAAGAGGGTTTTAAGAGGATTCTTTCAGAGAGATCTCGGAGAGATAAAAATCTATTTGTGGGCATTGTAATCTTCTTCAATTAATCAAAGAATTTTGTGTGTGGCTCCTGAGGACGTAGGCACGTTGTCGAACCTCGTTAAATCTGGTGTGTTCTTTCTTGTTTATCTTTTCTGTAATTTTTTTTATTTGCGATAATTTTCCTACTTGCTAAACTCTTAGCACAAGGTCTGGAAGGGCACGGGTTCGATTGATTGTTTCGAATCCCCAACACTTTTCTCTCTCTCTTTTTCATATCTTCCCTCTTGTTTTCCGGTCTTCTATGTGCTTTGGTTAGGCTTAGTTTTGTTAAGGAGAGAACTACCCGTATACGGGGAAGACGAGAGTTTTTTTTTTTTTGGTCAATGAATTAAGATTTTATTCATCTCCCAAATTTTGAAAGTGTATACATATCAATGCTTCACCAGCACATCACTGGTAAGAATCAAAACAAATGAAAAAACAGATTGTTTTTACACTTTACCTATTTTTTCCTTTATATGATCAGGGATATCTTCGTTAAGCACCTTAGATAAAATTGAAGTTTTTATCTCCCTCACTAACTGGTCTGATGTATGCATTCTCCCTTGGAAAATTCTTAAGTTTCTTTCCTTCCAAATCCAATAGACAGTAGCCGATAATGTCATTCTCTTTATCTTCTTCATATATCCCTTTCCTTTCAGATTTGTACTATACCAGCTTATGATTTGATCCCAATTACATGATCTCCAAGAGTAATCAGACCATTCCATGATTTCATTCCAAATGTGAGCTGAAAACTGGCATTCAAAAAACAGGTGCTTACTTGTTTCTTGTTGAGCTGAGCACAGGATACATTGATTTTCATTTAGAATTCCCATCTTGCATAATCTGTCTTTTGTCAGCAGACTGGAGAGGGTGTTTAGCCATAGTATAACAGAGTGTTTAGGATAATGCAAGCCTCCCCAAATAGTATTCGACCATGCAGCATAAGTTGCTGGAAGGGTCAGTGCATTATATATAGCTGAAATCTGTAATTTTCCATTTATATGACAGTTTTCTATAGCTCTTTGTAGATTATTCCTGTCACCAAATCTGTTGAGTGCCATATCTCTAACTTTGAGTAATTGCCTCCACATCCAAGAATCTGTCACTTTTGATTGAACCTGCCATATATCCATTTGGTGTATGTAATTTTCATGCACCCATTTAATCCACAATATATCCTTTTTAATGTGAATCATCCATAACAATTTGATTGCAGCTGCATGATTCCAGTCTTTTGCAGTATATAATCTCAGGCCACCCATTTTCTTTTCTTTGCAAATATCATACCAAGAGACTAAATGTACCTTGCAGTTCCACAAGAAGTCAGAGCACAGTCTATCAATTCTTTGTAGAACCTTGATGGGTAACACATAGTTACTTGTCCAGTAGTTTTGTATCCCAATAATGACAGATTTTATCAGCTGAATTCTTCCAGCATAAGAAAGATTTCTTCTGCTCTGCCACCCTTGAAACTGCTCTGAGATCTTGCTTAACAATGGTGTGCAATCTAGATGAGTGAGCTTTTTAGCAATCAAGGGCAACCCAAGGTATCTTACTGGCATAGAGCCTTCTGTGTAATTCAGATAAGAGCAGATCTGATCTTTGATAGTATCTTCAATTCTACCTAAGTATACTGCACATTTATTTGGATTAGCCTCTAACCCAGACACCCTGCAGAAATCTTTAAGGCAGTCATGCATTTTGCAAATGGAATTCATATCAGCTCTGCAAAACAGCAATAAATCATCTGCAAAGATCAAGTGTGTTATTCTCATTCCAGCACATTTTGGATGATATTTGAATAAAGCATCAGTTTTGAGCTTCTTCAATCTCCTGGACAGATATTCCATTCCAATGACAAACAGATATGGTGATAAAGGATCACCTTGTCTCAAACCCCTTGCTCCTTCAAAATATCCATACAGTGTCCCATTGAGAGATAGAGAGAATTTTGTTGTAGTTACACAGGTCATAATCCATCTAACCATGTTGTCAGGAAATCCCAGTCCTGTTAGCATGGACTTGATAAAACTCCAACTTATTGTATCAAATGCTTTCCTTAAATCTATGTTGAGAGTGGCTCTTGGAGATATGTGTTTTCTACCATAATGTTTGACAAGCTCATGTGCAAGAAGGATATTGTTTGAGACAATCCTACCCTTGATAAAGGCACTTTGTGCATCATCAACTATATGCCCTATAACTTTCTGGATTCTAGCTGTAATTATTTTTGAGATCACTTTATAAATACAATTACAGCAAGAGATTGGTCTAAACTCAGAGGGTGAACTGGGATTTAGAACTTTAGGGACTAAAGTGATGGTTGTTGTGTTGAGAGAGCCAAGAAGTTTACCCGACCTGAAGAATTCCTGTACAGCTTTAATCACATCTTCATCTATGATGCTCCATGCACTTTTGAAAAATGATGCACTGTAGCCATCAGGTCCAGGGGCCTTCTCATCAGAAATTGCAAAGACAGCTTTTTTAATCTCTTCTTTAGTGATAGGAGATCCAAGAGCATTCCTATGTGAATCTGTGAGAATAGGACCATTAGATATAACTGCAGGATCAGGCAAAATTGTGTTCACTTTGCTACCCAACATTTTCTTATAATATTCCACGAGCTCATCAGCAATGTCTGGCATATCAGTAAGCCTTCTCCCATCCTCTGAGTAAAGAGTTAACACTCTATTTTGATGCCTTTTAGTTTTCATCACTGAATGAAAGTATTGTGAACACTTATCACCATGCACAGCCCAACTGATATTAGCTTTTTGTCTGTGAAATGATTCTTCACAATAAAGCAGTCTATTGTATTCTTTGATACAATTCTTTTCTTGAGATATAAGAACCTGATTAAAGATATCAACATTCAGCTGCTTTTGAACTCCAACCAGCTTTTCTTTAGCTCTTAAAACTTGTTCTCCAATATTCATAAAATGTTTTTTGTTCAATTCCTTGAGAGCAGGTTTCAACATTTTGAGCTTGGAGTATATCTTGTACATGTTATACCCCTTTACTTCTTGCCTCCACACAGAATTCACAACTGCTAGGTAATCTGGGTGCTTTGTCCACATTTTATAAAATCTAAAAGGCTTTTTACCTTGAAAATCCTCCTCACCAACAGATATAAGGGCTGGAGAGTGATCAGAACAGACTGGAGTTAGGAACTCCACTTGACTTGATGTGTATTGGTGCAGCCATTTATCATTAATCAGTATCCTGTCTATTCTGCTCCAGACTCTAGAATCAGCATCCTGTTTATTGTTCCAAGTAAAAAAATATCCAATAGATTTGATATGAAGTAATTGACTGGATGAAATAAAATTTTGAAGATCTTCTGTGTCAGCATCAGTTGTAGCAGTTCCACCCAGTTTTTCTTCAGCACTCATGATTGCATTGAAGTCACCTCCAACAATCCAAGGACAATCAACATTATTTTTGAGATTAAGAAGGTCCTGCCATAAATTTTTCCTATCCTCTTTTTGATTTGAAGCATATATCACAGACATTAGGCATGAAAACTTGTCATTTTTCAATTGAACTGAGCAAGTTAAATGCTGATTACTTGACTTCACCTTTTGAATTATTAGAATATCTTTACTCCAAAGAATCCAGATCCTGCCATTCCCAGCTTCATGCACATTTGAAATCCAACTCCAGTCTTTAGCTA
>NC_033797.1:126467045-126505321 GCF_001876935.1 Asparagus officinalis | reverse complement strand
TCATTCCACTTCATTTACAAGACCGGCCCACTTCTGCAGCAAAGTCTCCATTTGATTTTTTTTTTTTTTGAAACAAAGTCCGGTCCTCTTCCCATTTGATTGAAGAAAAAAAAAATCTGCAGCAAGCCTCCATCATGTCCGGTCCACAAATCCAGCCCTCTTCATTTGATTTTCAAGTGAATATCATGTCCGGCCTACTTCCATTCACATTTCCTTGTGAAATTCAAAAATGGTCCACATTTCCCTTAGGCTGCGTTTGAGAACTAATATTTGGATTTGAAAGGTTGATTTAAAATCATGCGATTTCAAATCTAGAATTTGAAATCCATGATTTGATAAAATCTTTTGTTTGGATTTCATCACTAAATGCAAGGATTTGAAATCACAGATTTAAAATCTGATGTTTGGATGCACTTTATTATACATGAATTTGGATTTGAAATTGGTGTTTTAAAAAAATTTATGCTCTCTCTTAACTCCTTAATAATTAAATCAAATGCGGACATTATGGACTCCTTAATAACTAAATCAAATGCGGACATTATGGTTTATATTGAGGAAAAAGTTAGGGTAAATTTCACGACCCCCTCAGAAGTTTGATCTCTTAATTAGCAATTATAAATATACATGCAAACATCTTGTCCTTCATGAATCGGTATGAGAGAATACAAAAAATAATAATAATGTCCAAAATATTTATTATTACGCCATTTTTTCATGGTTTCATCCAATACTACATCAACCTTCAATCTCCAAAGAACAAGAGTACTACTCCAATAACTAGCCATGATAAAAGACTCGACGAGTCAAAAGAGTTTAGCAAACACTCCTCATAAGAAGCTCTACACTCCACAATAATCCTTCATTTAAAACACAACATACCATAGGTAGTTGATAACCATGATTTGCTATAAGAAGTAACCATGATTTGCTACAACAAGCCAAATTACGACAACATAAACTATTAAAATAAAACATATCTAGAATCCTCTATTTATCCTTCAAGTCTTCTCCTCTTTTCTCTCCAATGCGCCCAACTTCATGTCTCGAAGAATTTGAGTCCTACATTACACAATTTAGCATCAATTAGTCCACGTCACAAAAATCGAACTTTAAAAAAAAATCATGAAGACCATCAACCTTTAAAAAAAGAAAAAGAAAACAAGTACAGGATTGCGTACTTTCTGTATTCTGATGGAGGCACTAGTTTTCTCAACAAGGAGACCATGACAATTGTTGATGTTAGATTATCAAGGACAGAATTTAGGAAGAAGGTGACAAAACCAACCTGAGAAAAGCACACAGTGCCACTTTTTACTGGAAGTACCCTATACCACCATTTATAAGTTATCATGTGATATAGGAGTGTGTATCTGCATATTCAATGTACCTTGGAAGTATTTGGAAGTATATACTAACTGATTATTTATGTTATATGGATGCACACATACATACATATAGATAGTTCACCTTCTAATGCTGGAAGTCTCCCATCACACAATATCCAAACAAGAATACTAGTGTATTTACCACAAAACATTACAGTCAATCCAGCATCTGTGCACGCATAGTCTCAGTTTACTTTGAAATTCAGGCATTACCGAAGTAAAGTATTCAAGGTCCTTGCACCATGTTCAGGTTCTTATCAGAGGACAAACTGCTACTTAAAAGCAAGCTCAAACTCATTCTAGTTGATGTAAATTAAAGCGCTAATCTTTGTAGCATAATTCATGACTTCAAAAAACATGATTTTGAGGGAACAAATGGAACTCCAAGAATGAAAAATACATCAAAAGTGCGCACCTAAGGTTCTTCAGATATAAACTATGACACTAGCATGCAATTTGTTTTAGTGTTGCATTTTCGTTTCAGAAAGTAGATACACATGAAATATATGGGTTGAACATCTGTAAAGACCACTAAAGACAGTAGGCTCAAATAGTTCAGAAAGTGGAAATCAATCCATGTTCACCAAAAATAAATTGTCAAAAGTGTCATAAATGACACAGATAAACCTCCAGTTAAGGGACAGGGATAGATATTATATAATGTCAAGAGTCAGTAATACTATGATATGAAATTTCTAATGAGTTCAATCTTAACCATGATACAAAATTGTAAATGACATAAAATGTCAGCTACGACAATTATGGAAAACCAGAATACAGGCATTAAATCTAACATATAACTAAATCCAATAATGCACTGAAAAAATAATCACAGACAGATGCAAATGGTCTAAACAGTAATATTCACAACATTACTCTAGCTTTATTAGCAGCAGAGGGAAATGGAGATGCTTCAAGTAATCCAATACAGTAATATAATTGATAAAACTTATGTGCATTCATATGAAATATCAGGTGCCTGTTCTGTCTCACATTAGTCTTTCGTGATACACAAAATAAAATACATCATGTTGAATTGAAGTACTAAAATCCAATAATCTAACATCAGTTTCGATTATTCGAGGGATGCCTAAATGAGCTAATTCAACCAGTTTATGCAGCAACACAATAACAAAAATAGCAGCAAAGTCTTGAATAGTAGTCTCGTCTGGGGTAGAAATGCATTAAGCTAACAAATTAACATGTGAGCTCACCAAAAATATAATTCCTCAACTTAGATACAACATGGGGAAATTAACTTCTCGACTGTTCATTCTATCAAAGAAAATAGAAGAACTACACAGGAAGCCAGCAAACTGATCTCAACATTTGGTTTAGTACATAGTATTAACCACGACCATGTCTCATTCTATCTCTTAGAATACAACTGGATGAATTTCCGAAAAACAATATCTAAAGCATACAAAAGAATAAAGAACTGTTGATACTTACAACTAGAACTCATCTGTTGAATCCAAATCTTCATGACTCAAATCTTTTATACTTACAAAAGAATAAATTAACTTCCTATCTTCATGTAAATATCCATATTCTATCTGGATCCGATTTCTTTTCCCTTCAAGTATGGGTTTTGAGTTCTATATTCAGGCAAATAGAATTATTTATATGGGAGTGCATGTGTACACATATTCTCCCAAATTACAGTACCAAACAACAAAAGGCAACAGTCACTCAATCATCAACCAGTACGTAACTTGGTTTATCAAAAAAAAAATTCATACGGCATAAAATCGAACATAAGGCAGGCACCCATTAGCATAGAGAACAGACAATTTTAACGGAAGAGATCGAGATATAAAGAGTACCCAGATCAGAAACTGCAGAAATTGAAAAAAAAGCTACAACAGAGAAAAGCAAACTCAGATCAGATCTAGGGTTTCAAAATACGCATTTCTAAATGGCGATTTAGAAGAGTGTATATATATGTCTCAACCAGAGGGATTTGTAGTCAGTGGGAGCAGTGGAAAAGTATGTAGGCTGCTTAAAGCCATTTACGGACTGGAGCAAACATCGCGGAGATAGAACATCTATTTTGTTGATGCTATCAAGGAGTTCAGTTTCATCAAAAATCCAGATGAACCATGTGTGTATAAATTGATAATTTGGAGTATAGTATCGTTTCTTATTTTGTATGTAGACGATATACTCTTAATCGGCAATGACATACCGTCATTACAAGCGGTTAAAATTTAACTATCAAAAAAAATTTTAATGAAGGATTTGGTTAAAGCATCCTGTATACTGGGTATTCAGATCTATAGAGATAGATCTAAAAGGATATTAAGATTATCTCAATCTAGATACATTAGCCGATAAATCTGGGTTGCTCTGATAACATCTTAAAAGTCTCTTAACTATTTCTCCAAAACTCCAAAGTTGAGGAGTGTTGTGGGTTATATTTTTTTATATTCTAATCATGTTGCTAAGCAATGAAAACTTAAATTCTTCATAAAGATTCTTACAGTCAGCCTTGATATGAGAAGCAAGCGAAATTTCCCCCTTAAGGAATCTGGCATTTCAGATGAGAGGATTTGCTAAAATGACCAGGTGAATCTCCTTAGGCTACGTTTGGGAACTAATATTTGGATTTGAAAGGTTGATTTAAAATCATGGGATTTCAAATCTAGAATTTGAAATCCATGATTTGATAAAATCTTTTGTTTGGATGTCATCACTAAATGCAAGGATTTGAAATCACAGATTTAAAATCTGATGTTTGGATGCACTTTATTATACATGAATTTGGATTTGAAATTGGTGTTTTAAAAAATTTTATGCTCTCTCTTAACTCCTTAATAATTAAATCAAATGCGGACATTATGGTTTATATTGAGGAAAAAGTTAGGGTAAATTTCACGACCCCCTCAGAAGTTTGATCTCTTTATTAGCAATTATAAATACACATGCAAACATCTTGTCCTTCATGAATCGGTATGAGAGAATACAAAAAATAATAATAATGTCCAAAATATTTATTATTACGCCATTTTTTCATGGTTTCATCCAATACTACATCAACCTTCAATCTCCAAAGAACAAGAGTACTACTCCAATAACTAGCCATGATAAAAGACTCGACGAGTCAAAAGAGTTTAGCAAACACTCCTCATAAGAAGCTCTACACTCCACAATAATCCTTCATTTAAAACACAACATACCATAGGTAGTTGATAACCATGATTTGCTATAAGAAGTAACCATGATTTGCTACAACAAGCCAAATTACGACAACATAAACTATTAAAATAAAACATATCTAGAATCCTCTATTTATCCTTCAAGTCTTCTCCTCTTTTCTCTCCAATGCGCCCAACTTCATGTCTCGAAGAATTTGAGTCCTACATTACACAATTTAGCATCAATTAGTCCACGTCACAAAAATCGAACTTTAAAACAAAACAAAAAACAAGTACAGGATTGTATACTTTCTGTATTCTGATGGAGGTGCTAGTATATAAAACTTATACAAAAATAAATCCGACAAGTATAAAAAAAATGAATATAGCAAGTACAAACAAGTAATATCTTGTTATTATTACATCATCTACTTCTAGGCATGACATCAACAAAGCATATCTGCTTGTGATTTCGATTAAGTTTCACATAAACTAATCCCTGCATAAACACTTAAAAATGTGAGTTTATCATCATCAGGGCCCAAAGTTTCAGCCTTCAGTTTCACAACCCATGTCTAAAAGAGTCAGGGAGCAAATCCCAGCCATAGTACTCAAAATTTAGGGATCAATTTTAAAATTAATAAAATCAGTCGAATAAAGATAGCATCACTCACTCCAAAAGTCACAACTATAAGTTTGCTTCCTGGCACAATGAAATTTTAAATCACTTGATACCTTATAAAATCTATGCCAATCTATGCCAAAATTACTATCAGATTTACATGAATAAATGTAAATATATGATAGAGCTGACCCATCTTCTGCCACTGGAATCAAGGCATCCAGCCACAAAATGAGAACCTACACACGCACCCCAACACAGTTAACGGGGCTTCAACGTACATAGAGTCTAAGTGTAAGGATAAGAGTAAAGATGTAAAATGTTTCTGCAGCAGCAAAAGCATCCACCCAAGAATAACTTCCATCTTTGACAAAAGTCAGAACAACGATAGATATGTTTACAGGTTCATTCATTCCAGCGGAAAAAAGTCTATAACATTCAATCCTTTTATCACTCCATCCCAACAAAAGAAATATGAAACAGCCAAACAAAGCAAACAAATCTTCAAACAATTCCAACCCCCCACCCAACACACACACACACAAACCAACCGCCATCAGGCGTAGTTCAGCCTGAATATGTCATTCAGTACATATTCAGGAGAAAAGTGTTGGTAAACTGAAAGAGGGAACACAAACAGGAGAAAAGTGTTGGTAAACTCATTAGCTGAATGCAGGCACAAAGAACAGATCAAATACAAATGATTAATCACCTAAACGAAACCCTAGATTTGATAAAGTACCATCAGTACAGAACAAGAAAACCAACAAGAGAAGTATGGAAACAAAAAGAACTATAATGTCATGCATCATGGTAATTGCTAATTAAAAGGTGATTATTTTCAAGTGGGGGCCATTTGAATGAGTGGATGGAAATGAGTCACCTCATTACCAAGCAAATGACTGTATAAGAGTAATACTGTAATAGAAACGACAAACAGGAACTCATTTTCAACAACGTAGGTGAGACTAGCTGAATGTGTTAAATCAATGCAGATGCCAACAAGAGTAACACTTGTACAAGCTCATTCTTCTCAATAAATATTGCTCACTCAAAATCATACCAGGAGTCATCGTTAAAAATGTGAAATTATATTCCTGCATCCATCAATCCTCAAAAGTGCGAACTATAATCTACACAAAAATTGTGAATCCAATTCTATTCAGTGATAAAAAAAGGTGGCATAGGCAAGACTCAAGAGCCTTAAGCACAGGTTTTTTCTATACCTGTGGAGTTACAGAGCTGCATGGTTAGGCTAAGTCTAAAACTAATATACACACAAGATATTTCTATACCTCTGGAGTTTTAAATGCTTCAGCATTTTAGAGACCTATTTGAATTAACTTGAAACATTGCCTTCAATGCATACAAAACAAAAATTTCTGTTCCCAAATAAAAAAAGGAATTACTTCTGTATTGTTTTTACTCTGTTCTTAGCCAATATCTTCCTCCTAAATGGCTATTAAACTGTCTAGATGGAAATAGAAGCATGATTATAAACTAATCAAAATTGAGTTTAACTGAAATACAACTAAGCCTTTTTCCAGCTCAGTAGGAAGATATCCAACCTCTGGCTAAATATAATGCCATGCATAAATTCTCTACAAACATTAAAAATTGTGAATGTCTCACTATATTAGGAGTCCTTGGAGTATTACTGAACATCTCTCATTGGAGAGGAACCTTTTATTTTTTGGTTCAAACTTGAGCTTGGATTGTATTCAACTATACACAAGTAGATAATCTTTTTTATTAGAAATTAGATGGTAACATATTCTTCTTATAAATGACAAATAAGTTGACTAGTTGAAACGATAACTTCTTCAGCTCTCCAGATAGAGATGCTTACAAACAAAAATCAAAGCATACAATTACCCAAACCAGGAGATGGAAAAAAAAAGAAAAAAAGAACAGGAACAGCATGGTAGTAAATGAGCTCCTAAAATCAACTTATTAGGTATTAAAGGGCCTTCCTTAATGTTCAGTCTATATCCAATAAAGTATTTGATATCCAATTATGGCCATTGAGGTTGAAGTAACAAGCTTACCACTTCTGTGCTTGACCATTCCAGTTTGTTCCCCATTCTTTGTTTAATCTTTCTTTCAGTTCAGGAGGGAAATCATATGTTAGCCAGTAAGGAGCCTGCATCGATACTTATATGAATTCATTTTCCATCGATTTCATTGCATAGGGTAAAAGCAAAAGGCATAGGAACTTACATTCTTTGAATCAGTATATGAACTTTATTTCTTTGAATCAGTATATGAATTCATTTTCCATCAATTTCATTGCATAGGGTAAAAGCAAAAGGCATAGGAACTTACATTCTTTGAATCAGTATATGAACTTTATTTCTTTGAATCAGTATATGAATTCATTTTCCATCAATTTCATTGCATACCTGCAGTATTGGCAACTTCATATTAATTCTCAAATGTATTCTCAAAGGATGTGATCGATGTTGGTGAATATCCTGCAGTATTGGCAACTTCATATTAATTCTCGGATTTCATGTGTATTCTAGGGGTCTGTTTGGCGATTCATCTTAAACGGATTCATCTTAAACGGGCTAGGATTAATCCTTAAACTAAAGTGGTAGTTTAGGCTGAAATTTGAACTAAAAACAAACTGAGCCATATCAAGTTTTGCTAATAAAAAGATCGAACACATGCTGTTGTCTACATTCTTTGTCACTGAGCCAGTACAAGTGCCTCATGGGTTCATTTCATAATTCCCACTGTCTATTGTCTTCATATATGCAGATAATAATATAAAAAACAAAAACTAATTCAGTTTATACTAATTCAGCAATTAAAAGATATAATCACGGGTCTCACGTCTTCAGCATCACCATCAGTTTTAAGTATGTTGCATATATGGATTCATTTTGTTGGAGAATTTAACCCTTTTTTTAACAAATATCTATAGCTAACAGACGACATTAAAGCGCTGAAACAATGCCCTAAAGCATCATAAGGTGGTCCATTGGTTTCAACTAAAAAAACAGCATAAAGCGTTAACAGAAGTTACAGAAAGTATCAAGTCAAATAACAGAAAATTACCTAGTCACATAAACAATAAGGTACTCACTCAATATTATTGCTTGCAAGTCCAGATACCAGTTTAATAACATAGTTTTGTATCCAGATATCAAGGTTTGATACCCAGGATCACATCTCTTTGTCACTGAGCCAGGATCCTAAGCCAACAGAGATGCTATCAAAATCAATACCCATGCTGCAGACTTCTATTTCCCACTTTAACAAGCTCATTTGGTTGTTGGTAACTAAAAGATGGTGCCTCATAGACTGATTAAGAAAAAATACCCATGCTGCAGACATATAACCTCCTCATTCTGCTCGGTTTGGGCTTTAACAAATGACAAACTAAGAATAATAATGGGTAAATTTCACTAAACCGGTATGAACTTTCAGCATTTTGCAATAAAACTCCAATATTTGTCAAAATCACATAAACCTCCCAAGAACAGTAAAAAATCACATAAACATGAATCGCTTACTTCTAGTATGAATCTCCTCCTGCAAGTCGCTGACAGTAGCCTGTAAATCCCAAAAAAAAAAAAATATCAGACGAAACCCAAAACTAACCCTAGATCTAGGGGACCAACTGAAAGAGAGGAAACAAGCTACAAAAGAGAAAATCCAAGTCAGAACTAGGGTTTCGATGGAAGGGGGAGAGAGAGGAGTAAGGGGGAGACTGAAACCCTAGATCAGATCTAGGGTTTCAACGAGAGAGGAGAAGGGGAGTAGAGATACCTGCGTTGCTGCGTTGAGAGAGAGAGATTCGAGATCGGTCGGAGCTGAGAAACGAGAGAGAGGAGTCGGGATCGGTCGGAGCTGAGAAAAGAGAGAGAGGAGGAGTCGGGGGTCGTCGGAGCTGAGAAACGAGAGAGGAGTTTGGGATCGGGATTTGGTAAATGACAAGGGGTAGGGTAGGATTTCAAATACGGGATTTTGGGCTTTCAAATTCTCTTTTTAAAATAATTTGATTTGAAATTCTAGCTTAATTTTGTAGTCCAAACTAGGGATTTGGATTTGAAATACCTAAAATAATTTGATTTGAAATTCTAGCTTAATTTTGTAGTCCAAACTAGGGATTTGGATTTGAAATACCTTGGATTTAAAATCCAGGGCCCAAATCCATGTTCCCAAACACAGCCTTAGTGTAATCTTTTTGCTTTGGGCCTTCAAAAAGTCGAAAATTGCACTTAGGCTTCTTGAATCATTTTTTCATTTAATCCATGGGTTTTTGTTGAGATATGGGAAGTTGTGATTTATTTTTCATTAATCTGCAATTAAAAGATAAAAAGAATTATTAGTGGTATATTTATTCATATAAAATAGATAATGAGGGTATAAAATTGTAATAAAAATATGATTATCAAAGAGTTTGCATTAGACTTTGCACACAAGTCCATAAGCTTGTTATGATTATCAATGCATGTGTTTAAGGTTGAATCTAAACAAGATATGCGGTTTTTCACATGATTCAACTCATCATTAGATACAACATCATTGATAATAGAAGTAGAGCATGTATGGTTATTCTTAAAAGAATCAAATTCATTTCTAATGCATTCTACTTCTAGCATGGCATTATTTGCATGAGTTAAGCTAGAAATGGATGAGATCAATTTTTCATTTTCCAAATTTAACATATCATTGTTTTCTTTAAGCATTATATTTTCATTTTCAATGATGTCAAATTTGGACACTAGCTTCTCATGATCGGATTTCAATTCTACATGCTTGCTTTTAAGATCAATAAAATTATTTTGTAATTTTGTATAGGCATGCAATAATTTCTCATATGCACAAGCGAGTTCATTGATGGATATATCACTTTCGGATTCCGAATCGCTTACCACACTAGGGCTATCGCCTAGTGGCCGTGTGCATGATGATGCTCCACACTCACTTCAAGAACAATCCTCCAAACTACGTCGGATTTCCTCCAAGTTGCCTTGATGTGCTTCTATGAATTTCCATAAATTGTAAGCACTATCAAAATGAACAAATTTGTTAGAAAATGATGAGTCAAAGGCATTAAGCAAATATTCTAACAAAAGCTTGTTCATATTAAACATTTTATTATCATGATTGCTCCACTTAGATTTCTCCAATGTGGGCACAATATAAGCACAATCAATAATTTTCCATAAGTCAATATTTCTAGATTCAACAAATAGTTTAAATCTAGAAGCCCATTGTGCATAGGGAAAATTAATGAATTTAGGAGCAACATTGGATTTATAGCCTAAACAAAATACATTCATATTCAAGATATATATATGAACATATGCAAGCAAGACAAATGCAATCATAACTAGATTAGCACAAAAAGATAACTTGGATCTTTAACTCAAGGCGATTAGACCTTAAATCAAAGAGCACCAAGCTCTGATACCAATTGTTAGACCCTAGAGGGGGGGTGATTAGGGTCTTATGCTAATCTAATCCGATTAAATACCAATTAAAATATATTAACATTCACTCCACAGTTCCGCCAACCTCCTCTTGATATGAACGTGTAGGCTCAATCCATCCAACCTCCAACAACGTTGTTTGTCTACAATAAATAGGAAAACACAAATACTAGACAAACAATATTAGTGGTAAATTGTTTGTTAAACATCATCAAAACAAGAAGGCCAACAAGTTTGAGTGGATTAAACCAGAAAGAATTTTAGTGGACCCACTGTCAATAAATTTAATCAGTGAGGGATTTTATAGCGGAAGACTATGAGTCGTCGAACACCAATGGGAGTTTGTGAGGGAAGATTGGTCCAATGAAGTGATCGAATCTCGTCTCAGCAAAAGAGTGTTCGGAAATCACAGTAAGAGTTTAGTGTTTATCACTTTATTCATAATGATCAGGTTATCCCTAAGAATATTACATTTAACATTCTTCTGAAAACTTCCTGTTACATAAATTATCCACCCCCAGCTTCCTTTGTAAAGCTGGGTTTACCATTGTATTTAGTTGCATGATCGGGTTATCCTTAAGAATATTACATGTAAAAATTCTCCAGGAACTTCCCGTCAAGAGTGGGAATAGTTTAGACTCATATACCTATTGGAGTATTTAAGAAGCAGTTTATACTCGTATACTTGTCGGAGTATTAAGAAGCAGTTTATACTCGTATACTTGTCGGAGTGTTCATTCGGCTCAATTGAGCGATATAATGCCGGCTTCAACCAAGGTTTAGATGCTACTCTTAAGAGCGAAACAAGCCTTGGTAGGATGAAGGATCCTCCTGTGGTACACACAGTACTTCGGATCCGTAGTATTATCAGCTTCCTCCTGATATGGGATAGGTGGTAGCTTGATCTTGTTATTTTCAAGGAGGGACTCGAAAATAGCCGGAACATCGTCGTCCTTGAAGGAGTACTCTTTTTGGAGTCTCGGATCCAAAGTCTTTTGCTGCATTCGGGGTTGTTATTGCGATGTCTTATTAACATCTACAACCGCTGCATGTGCCTTTCCTTTACCACGGGAGGCGAAGTTTGAGTTCAGAAGATTTGCTGTCGGTTGGCTCCTCTCGGCTTTCTTCCTTCGGAGGAAGCGTTCGGCCCGCTCTCCGCGCGTCTTCAACTCTTTCCAAGTATTAGACGGTGCGACTCCCATAACTTCTAATATCTCAATAGATAGGTTGTTATGACATGTCTGGAGGATGAAGTCCTCCGTGATCGGATCTCGGCAGTTCATTGCTTTATTCCGAAAGCGCTTGACGAAGTCGTTGACTGTCTCGTCATCTTCTTGTTTCTCATCGAAAAGTGTCCTGATGGATACCGCATCATCGTCATCAAAGAAGTTACCAAGGAATGAGTTCTCCATATCGTCCCAGTTGTTAATACTTCCGGGCTTGAGACGGCGGTACCAATCGAAGGCCGGCCCACGAAGGGTGCCAACGAATGACCAAACCATCAAGGTTTCATTGCCGGAGATCATACCCAAGTGGGACTTGAAATAGATCAGATGTTGAGTGGGTGAACCCTTCCCGTCAAACAGCGTGAAGTTAATCAAGTTGAACTTCGCCGGGTATGCTATTGAGTCCCACTCTCTTGGATATGGACATGGAATTCCAGTCCTCTTTACCTCTCGATCAGACATTAGAGCGTTGATTTTACTCTCGAGATCTTTTATTTTCTCATCCTCGCTCGTATCGGGCTTTGGACGACTCTTAAGAGGAATAACGGGGCCACCCCCGATGTTGTCGTCATTGGTGGGTCCACCCCCAGCGTCGTTATTTTTAGTGGGGCCACCCCCAGTGTTCTGATCAACGGTAGGGTTCTCAGTATTGAGGCGTTCATCCACATCTGAATCGCTACCTGTTTGGTAAGCAGTGTTGTGACGGCTGGATTCGCCAATTTGATTTGACAAAGCTCGGATTTGTTAGTCATGTTCTTCCCTCATCCGTCGCATAGCCATTTACATTTTAATCTTGAATGCCTCTTTCTGCTTGGTTAGAGTATCCTCAAGAATTTTAGCGATTTGCTCGGTGTTGATCATGAACACTTTACGAGATTGTCCCAGACTAGATATCGTATTATCAGAAGCGATTACCGAGTTAGCATCTGATGCTTCATCATCCGAGGATAACCCTCTCTGCATTCTCTGATAATCTCTTTGTCTAATAGTTCCCGATCGCAACCGGGTTAGACGGTGTGATATAAGTGGGTCAGAGCTAGAAGGTTGAACCGACTTTCCCTTATCAGTCATATTTATTGTGACTTCCGGAAGTTCGTCACCTTGAACAGCCGATCACTTTTTATGGAGTCGCTTTGGTCTGGACTTGGCCATTCCGTTAGAGATCCTCTCGAATACCGAGACCCTTGGCGGAGCGGTCTTGGGGCAGCCACACACTAATAATACTGCCCTGATAATCTTAGCGTACGGGCAATGAGACTCTGATTCTCGGGTACTTCTCTTTCGAGACTTGTTCGTACCCCTAGCCCGATAGTAAAACTCATCGACGTTGCCGTCAGAGCAACCTATCGGCTGTTTACATGAATCCTCAGGTATAACGCATTCGTTTATCTTACACGTTTTCTTCTGAGTATGCAACTCCTTGTTAGCATTCTCAAGAGTCATGCGTTTAGAGTCACGCATTTGTAAGCGTGAACTCTTGATAGGCTCTTGGAGTTTAATTCGTCGTTCGAGGCGGTCAATTACAGAAGTTTTCCGTGTGTGACCCCCAGCTCGAATAATTGCTCGGGGTTCAGTCATCAGGCCCAAGCGTTCTTTGATCGCAACCTTGTCTTGATCCTTATGCAAAGGACCCGGGCGATCCGCCGTCCTCACCTTGAAATGGGACAAGTCCACACTGTCACGGTGCTCCGTCGGAGGTGCGGAACTCGAAGAGATCGACGAAACATGTGCATAACGTCTTCTATCTTTACCCTAACGCGGGTCAGACTTGAGTGTCCCACGGGTCGGAGGGTCGGATTTGGGTGACCCGCAAAGTGGAGGGTCGGATCCAAGTGACCTGCGAATTGGCGGGTCGGATCTGGGTGACCTGCGAATCGGCGGGTCGGATTGGAGTGACCTACAAATTGGTGGGTCGGATTGAAGTGACTTGCAAATCGGCGGGTCGGATTGGAGTGACCTGCAAATTGGCGGGTCGGATTGAAGTGACCTGCCTGCAAATTAGCGGGTCGGATCGGAGTGACCTACAAATCGACGGGTCGGATTGGAGTGACCTGCAAATTGGCGGGTCGGATTGAAGTGACCTGCAAATTAGCGGGTCGGATTAAAGTGACCTACAATCGACGGTCGGATGGAGTGACCGCAAATTGCGGTCGGATGAAGTGACTGCAATTGCGGTCGATAAAGTGACCTACAACTGGGTCGGTCGAGTACCCCGCGCCGGCAGGTCGAATTCAAGTGACCCATGATTCTCGATCTTTTCGGCTACCGTTTTGGATTTTGGCCTCCAAGTTTGATGCAGTCTTGGTTGTTTCTTAGCTATGTCCTTCTTCTGCATCTTTTGTGCTTTTTGCACAAGAATTCGCGTGCGCGTAAGCGCGCGACGCTTTTGAATTCGCTCCTCCAGAGTTGAACAGATCCTTTTAATTTGGACCTATTCATTTGCTATTGGTTTGGAGGGGAGGACATCTGTCCGTTGTTGGGGTGCTTGGCGTTGCCTAATTTTCAGATCCGCCTCGTAACGGATCCCGTCAATTGACTCTAAGGCTCTAGTGAGTTGGCGCGCACAGCGTTGACGCTGCCTTTGACGAGCTCTCTTCAATAAAATGGGCGCGCCTTCTGTACTCAACTCCTTGATTAAGGAGGAGTTCAGATCTGTAGATCCGGACTCATTAGAGGCCGAAAGGGCGTTACAAGGTTCAGCTACCGCAACAATGGGGGCGTTGATCTTCCTTCGCTTGCGAGAGGCGGAGGATCTGGAGGAGGAGGACGATAGATATTCCTCGAACTTCAGTTGGTCGAACTCGTATTCGACCACTTCTTCAACCGGGATGCAGATCTGAGGTTGCGACACGACAGCTCCGGCAGCGAAGCTGTTGGCTCCCACTATGGTCGCCAGTTTGTTTGCGTCGAAAATTAATGTATTCATTGCGGTATTCATTACAACTTTGGTCGTTACAATGAAAACAAAAAGATAGTCTTTTTATAAGACTTTTACACAATAAAAATGAAAAAAATACAATTCTCGTCAAACAAACGCAGAGATCGTTTATCGGTCTTCTGCTTGTGTGGGATCTTTGCCTGTGCTGGGGTTTATCCGTGGACGACCGTCGATCTGGATCCGGTTGATAGAAAATTTGGCAGAGCTTCGCCTTCACCGAGGTAGTGTTTGATTTGAAGCGCTGAGATCGACCAAGCGAAATCAGGACTCTTCTCGAGATTAAGACCAAGCCTAATCTCAAGGGACGGACGGACGAGGTTCAGATCCTTCGAATAGCTCCTTCTTTATGACGAAGTTCGCCAGGATCTGATTTGCCTTCGCTAAAATTTGTGCTCCTTGACTCCTCAATCCAGCAGCACCTCCACGTCTTGATAAATATTCGTCCTCGCTGAAAGGAGGCCCTAGGCTTGTATTTATAGGGCTTCGGAAGTGGTTATTTGGATGAGAACAAGTGATTTGGCTCTATCTTCAGTTAACAACAGCCTAACCATGTTTGGGGATGATATCAAGTCAGTTGGGAACCCCTGGAACAGATAAATCCTGTGAAAACAGCTTTAAAACCGTCAAAACATGTTTTAGGTTTCGGACTGCGCGGCGCGAGTCAATCCGACCCGCGCTTGCGCGGGTCGGTTTGTTCCGTCCTGCGTTCACGAAGTTTTGTCGACTTTTTCCTTTTCTGTTCTCTTTCTTCCGAGACTTGTTCTTTTCGCGTGTTTGGTCGATTCGTTGACTTTTATCTCAACGCCGCAAGGCCGACCGTCGAACGCACTTTGGTTAATATACGCGTGTTGATTGATGCGCGCGGACTGATTGGCGTGCGTACGTCGACCGACGCGCACGAGCTGGTTGACGTGTACGCGTTTGATCGACGCGCACGAGATGATTTGACGTACGCGCATTGACCGGCGCGCACGAGCTGGTTTGACGTACGCACGTTGACCGGCGCGCATGAGCTAGTTTGACATACGCGCGTTGACCGGCGCATACAAGCCGATTAGGTGAATCTTCTTGACTCGCCCATTCATTGCTTCGAGCTTCGTGCGGGCTCTCGTAGATAATTTTAGACGTCTACACCCTCATAGCCTCAACCTAAGCCTGGTTTCCCAGACCTAGCAAACATAGGGGGTAGATGGAGGCTTCATGTTGATGATGAAGGGCCACTCCCTCGGATCCAGCCTATTGCTATGATTGCCTCCGGTCAGGAATCTGCTTCTCCGGACTCTGGATCCATGCAGGGTCTCATCCAACCGTTGGAGAATGCTATGAAACAAGCAATCTCCACCGTTGGTGTTAAGTAGGAGACCTTCATGGAGTTTGACGCCTTCATAGTAGATAGCTTAAAGGCGATTCAGCAAGCATGTGGTTTTGAATGGGAAGACTTACTACGTGCTGATGGCTACGACCGAATGGTGTTTGGATGCGAGCACGAACAGAGGGTGCAAGGCCATCGGGGAGTCAGGTGGGGTCCAGAGTGTGGTTTGGATGTACCCAAATCAAAATTTAATGAAATATATTATGTTTATTTAGTGATCAATTTCGGTGTAATTTATTGCGATTGTATGTGAAATGTACTGCGGTTGTCATGTGAATATGTACAAGTTCATTCAAATAGAACTTGATGTGCATAATAAATTGAAGATTATATATAAATTATGTGTATCAAAACCTGAATATTGTGGTACATAATATGTACATAATCTGAAGGTTATTATGTACATAATATATTTATAGATTATGCACATCATCTTCAAGTTACGATACACTATTAAATCTCATAATATGTTAACTTTCACTTTTACATGTTAACTTTCATCATTATATGTTAACTCTCCTCGTAACATGTTAACTTTTAGCTGAACATATTAACTTTCATCATAATTGTTTGGGTCAGAAATTGTTGTTTTTATTGTCATCGAATCTATTACAACTTTAGCCGTTATAATAAACTCAAATATAAGATTGCATTTCCTTCAACAACAGATGTTTATCGCATGTTGTTTACGTGAGATCTTTGCCTGTGCCGGGGACATTGATATCTGTGGACCGTCGCGGATCAGATTCGGTTAAAAAATTAAAAATCAAAGCTCCTACTTCACGAAGGAAGTATTCGCTGAAGTGGTAATCCCGACCAAGCGAGATCCTACTTCACGAAGGAAGTATTCGCTGAAGTGGTAATCCCGACCAAGCGAGATTACGACTCTTCTCGGGATTTAAGACCAAGCTTAAATCCGGAGGAATATGGGGGAAAGGGGTTTTAGATCTCTCGAACTCTCTTTTTATTTATGGAGAAACTTCGCCAAGATCTGCTAACCCTCTGAAATTCGTGGCTTCACTCTCAATTTTGACAGCACCTCGCCCTCTTGATCTCTGCCCAATGAAATAAGCCCCTAGGCCTATATTTATAGGCTTCAATTGGGGGTTTTTGGATAAGAATAATAGATTCAGCCCTATATTCAGTTGATAACAGTATAACCACATTTGTGGATGATATCCAATCAGTTGGGACACTCAGGAATGAAAAAATCCCGAGAAAACCCGTCGAAAACTGTCAAAAAGTATTTTTGGACAAAATCTGTTGAACCGGGTTCAAACGAACTGATCCGATTTGGTTAAGGCACGAACCACCATTTGATGGTTCGACCTGGTCCGAGCCACCAATTGGTGGCTCGGCCTTGGCCGATCCACGAACCACCATTTGATGGTTCGACCTGGTCCGAGCCACCAATTGGTGGCTCGGCCTTGGCCGATCCAGTTCATATCATCTTGGGTATTTTAGCTTTAACTTTCTCGTCTAATCTCAGAATGAGGTAATTTAAGATGCATTGAAAAGACGACGAAGAGACCTACAACTTTTATTTTTTGAGTTTCTTCAGAATCAAATCATATCATGGTCGAAATGTTACCTCTTTGTGCGAGCCACCACCAAATGGTGGCTCGCAACCTTGCGAGCCAGTTCGTACCATCTCGGGTATTTTGGCTCTAACTCTCTCGTCTGATCTCAGAATGAGGCGATTCAAGATGTATTAAAAAGCTGGTAAAGAGACCTATAACTTCCAATGAACGAGCCACTCATGGTGTGGACAAGACACACATGGTGTTTTGCCCCTTTTGGGCAAAACACAACTCCTGGCTGAGTTGTTTTGCCATTTCATGTGTCACGTTGACTCGTACGCTTTACTGATTCACTTCATACATTTCGTTAACTTGGAGGTGATCGGTGAGCGTACATGCCACTTGGTTCACTGATTCACTTTATTCGCTTGTCGGTGTCAGATGATCCTCTTTGACTCGAATAATCCCCTTCGACTTGGATAATGACGTTCATCACCTTCTCTTTGTCTAGAGCTATGTGCGGACACCTATAGGTATTTTTAGATGCCTACAGATACCCCCTCCAAAATGTTTCAGTCTCATTCCTTTATAGAGGAGTCTGAAATACTTTGAATGTGATAAGTCCCACCTTCAGCCGGTGTCAAAGGACCTGTAGCTGGCTTCAATTCTTAACTTCTTCAACCTTCCTTCTATTCACTGTTTTGTTGAATAGATGAAGTTCTTTCGGTGTTGCATTTATCATCTTACCATTGTCGAAATCTTGAACTAAAGTTGGTGCATAAGTTTCTGAATCTAGCTCTTGTCATTGAGTTGACGTTAAAATGATCATCTTCGTCGGTAATTCATATCTGAATGTAATTGAACTCCCTGGAATCATCTTTTGTCTTATTTTGGAGAGATTGTTGATGCGTTGACCGGCATCGACCTTTATTGTAACACGTTGATCAGTGTTAACACAGCTTATACTCGTACGTTTGCTGGAGTCTACACAGTTTAAACTCTTAAGGTATTAGAGCGTGACGGTCCTAAATGTTGGGGCTGCAGAACCAACTGTTAAAGCTGATTCATCTGCATGTATGGCTCCTATTCTAAAGTTGTTGGATGTTCAAGTCACGAGACCAACTAATAGGGCTGGTGCGTCAATGACTCTCATATTTATAGGATTTTTAGCAAACCCTCAGCCATCAACGGGTTTGATGAGCCTTTACCGACTACCGTTTGAGTCGGGCTAGCATGTGAATTGTTTAAACCCGTTTTCATATGTAATGTTATGCTAAGAGAGTGAACTCCCTTAGACTTAATGCTACGAGTTTGAATACGTAGACTTAGTCATTTTTTATGGGAATAGACTACCCGACAATGCGTGTTAGGCGTTGGCTTATCTCTTCTTAGGATTCGGGATAAAAGTCCCCAGACTTGGATTCTGGTGTCTTTTTCAATCGGTGAAAGACTAAACCAGCAACGCGTGTTAGGCATTGGCTTATCCCTACTTAGGATTCGTGATAAAATTCTCATTGCGTGTGAAGCACGGATTTTAGGAGTTATAATGTTGAAAGATTATGTCTTCTCTTGGGGCAAAGACGAACTCGATACGGGAGAGGAAGAATTTTATATTCTATCTCCCAAAGCTGAAGAAGAAGAATTTTATATTCTATCTCCAGTTACCAACAGAAACTCAAAGTGGGATCTTCACTTCCAGAATCCGGGAAGGTGAAACTAAGAGTGGGATCTCCACTCCGAGAATTGAAAAGATTCGGATAATCCTAATTATCGGAAGGTTTGATTACCGAATTAAAAGTGGGTTTCTCATTTATCGAGAGTGAATTACGGTTTTGGCTCTAACTGTAGGAAGGTTTAACAAAATGGGAGGTTTGAGATGACCCTAACTGTAGGAAGGTTTGATCACTCAATTTAAAAGTGGATCTCTCATTCATGAAAGGAATCGAGAGGAGATTTTGGTTGTGGTCCTAACTGTAGGAAGGTTTGACCAAGTGGGAGGTTTGAGACGACCCTAACTGTAGGAAGGTTTGATTGTTCAATTTAAAAGTGGACCTCTCGTTCATAGAAGGAATCGAGAGGAGATTTTGGTTGTGGCCCTAACTGTAGGAAGGTTTGACCCGGTAAGCAATGAGAGTAGGAGTATAAATTATAGTGGGAATATTGACTTATACCGATCACTCAGTGGGGGTTCTTGGTATCAAGTGATGAAGAATTAACATGAAGGGGTTTATCAATTATTAAGGATTGATAGATTAAAATTCCAAACATTATGTCCAGACTCTAACAATGGAAGTGTTGAGTGCACAAACGCAGTGCAAGTTGAATGGATTAAACCAGAAAGAATTTTAGTGGACCCACTGTCAATGAATTTGATCAGTGAGGGATTTTATGATGGAAGATTGTAAATCGTCAATAATAATAGGAGTTTTTTGTGAGGGAATATTGATCCAACAAAATGATCAAATCTCATCTCAGCAAAAGAGTGCTTGGAAGTTGGTGAAACTGATCCCGACAATTGGATGTGTTTTACTCTTGGAAGCATTTAGAGTTCAAGTGGGAGTTTCTTATTCATCCCTTTTTGTAGCGACCATGTTATCCCTAAGAACATCACATATAGCATTCTTTCGGGAACTTCCCGTTACATCCACCCTCAGCTTTCTTTGTGAAACTGGGTCTAACATTGTACTCAGCTGAATGATCGGGTTATCCTTAAGAATATCACATACGATATTCTTCCAGGAACTTCCCATTAAAATTAGGAAATAGTTTAGACTCGTATATCTGTTGGGGTATTGAGAAGTAGTTTATACTCGTATACTCTTTGGAGTGTCGGAAGGAGCAATTTATACTCTTATACTTATCGGAGTCCTCATTCAGCTCAATTTAGCATTATGACGCCAGCTTCAACCAAGGTTTGGATATTATTCTTGAGAGCAAAACAAGCCTTGGTAGGATGAAAGATCCTCCTGTGGTATGCACAGTACTTTAGATCCGAAGTATTGTCAGCTTCCTCCTTATTTACGATAGGTGGATAGCTTGATCTTATTATTTTCAAGGAGAGATTCGAAAATGGCTGGAATATCTTCGTCCTTGAAGGAGTACTCTTTTTAGAATCTCAGATCTGAAGTCTTTTACTATCTCCGGGATTGTTGTTGTGACGTCTGATTAGCATCAACAGCAGCTGCAGGGACCTTCCCTTTACTACGGGAGACGAAGCTTGAATTTGGAGGGTTAGCCGTCGGTTGGCTTCTCTCGACTTTCTTCCTTCTGAGGAAGCGTTTGGCCTGCTCTCCGTGCACTTTCAACTCTTTCCAGGTGTTGGACGGTGCTACCCCCATAACTACTAATACGTCCAAAGAGAGGTTGTTATGACAGGTTTGGAGGATGAATTCCTCTATGATCGGATCTCGGCAGTTCATCACCTTATTCCGGAAGTGCTTGACGAAGTCGTCAACTGTCTCATCGTATTCCTGTTTCTCATCGAAGAGTGTCCTGATTGACACCTCGACGTCATCATCAAACAAGTGAGAGAGGAATAGGTTCTCCAGGTCATCCCAGCTGTTGATGCTTCCAGGCTTGAGACGGTGGTACCAGTCAAAGGTGGGCCCACGAAGGGTGCCAACGAATGACCGAACCATTAATGCTTTATCGTCGGAGATTATGCCCAAGTGAGACTTGAAATAGATCAGGTGCTGAGTGGGCGAACCATTCCCGTCAAATGGCATGAAGTTAATCAAGTTGAACTTCACCGAATACGGGATCGACTCCCACTCTCTTGGGTAAGGACACGGAATACCGGTCTTCTTCACCTCTCGAGCAGATATCAGAGCGTTGATTTTGCTCTCGAGATTTTTCATCTTCTCGTCCTCGTCTGTATCATGCTTTGGATGATTTCTAAGAGGAGCAACGTGGCCACCCCTGACATTATCATCTTTAGTGGGACCACCCCTAACGTTGTTACCTTTAGTGGGGCCACCCCTATTGTTTTGATCAACGGGAGGGTTATTCACATCAAGGTGTTCGTCCATGTCTGAATCGTCACCTATCCGGTAGGTATTATTGTGACGACTAGATTCACCAATTTGATTAGATAAGGCCCGAATCTGTTGGTCATGCTCTTCTCTTATCTGTTGCATAGCCATTTCCATTTCGATTTTGAATACTTCTTTCTGCTTGGTTAGAGCATCCTCAACTATTTTGGCTACTTCCTCGGTGTTAATCATAAACACTTCGTGGGATTATCCTGGACTGGATACCGTTTTGTCAGAAGCGACTATAGAGTTGATATCTGATACTTCATCATCTGAGGATAATCTCCTCTGCATTCTCTGATAATCCCTATGTTTAGTAGTCACTACACATAACCGAGTTAGATGATACGATACGGGTGGGTCAGAACTAGAAGGTCGAGCCGACTTTCCCTTATCTGTCATGTTAATTATGACTTCTGGAAGTTCGTCATCTTGAACAGCTGATCGTTTCTTACGTAGATGCTTTGGTTTGGACTTAGCCTTTCCGTTAGAGATTCTTTCGAATACCGAGACCCTCTATGGAGCGGTCTTGGGGTAGCTACATGCTAATAATACTACTCTGATAATCTTGGTGCACGGACAGTGAGAGTCCGTTTCTCGGGTGCTTCTCTTTCAAGACTTGTTCGTACCCCCAACCCAATAGTACAACTCATCGGCATAATGACCGGAGCAATCTATCATGTGTTAGCATGACTTCTTAGGTATAACGTCATCGTCTGACGAACACGTTCCTACTGAGGACTTATTGCCTTGATAGCGTTCTTAAGGGTCACACGTTTAGAGTCACGCTTTCATAAGCGTGGGGCCTTAACGGGCTCTTGGATACTGACTCGCAATCCAAGACGGTCAGTTACAGGAGTTTTCCCATTATAGAAAGGCTCTAACTTGTTACGAGGGCGTGTGTGATCCCCAGTTTGATGAGTTGCTCGGGGTTCAGTCAATAGGCCCAACCATTCCTTAATCGTAACTTTGCCTTGATCCTCGTGTAAAGGACCCGGACAATCCGCCATCCTCATCTTGAATTGGGACAAATCCACGTTGTCATAGGGCTCTGCTGGAGGTGTGTGATTCATGGGGACAGAAACAGAGGCTGTCGAAAGCTTAAACGAGGCTGCGGGAGGTGAACCAGGTGCGAACCAAACCAAACCGGATACGAACCGAACCGAACCGGGTATGAACCGAACCAAACCAGGTGCTAACTGAACCAGATAGTGGTTCGCATTCCGGTAGTTCTGGGCACTGTTTGACTTTTTGTTGACGTCATTTCGGACTTTGGTTTTCAGACTTGGCGTGGTTCCGGTGGCTTCTTGATCATCTCTTTTTGCCTCAGCTTTTGCGCTTCTTTCATGAGAATCCGTGCGTACGCAATCAAGGTGTGGCACTTCTAAATAAGCTCCTCGAGGGTTGAGCAGGCCCGTTTGACTTGGATCCATTCATTCGCTGTTGGTTTGGAGGAGAGGACATATGTTTGCTACTGGGGCACTCGGTGCCTTATGAGTTTCAGATCCACCTTATAACAGATCTCGTCAACAGGCTCCAAAAGCCTTGGCGAATTGGCACATGAGACATTGGCGCTTCCTTTAGTGAGCTCTTTTCGATAAAGTTAGTGCGGCTACAACAGCTATCTCCTTGACTGAGGAGGAGTCCAGATCTATAGATCCGACCTTGTTGGAGGCCGAAGGGGCATTGCAAGGTGAGATGGCAGTAGAAACATAGGCCTTGATCTTCTTGCACTTGCGAGGGATGGAGGATCTGGAGGAGGAGGACGACAGATACTCCTCCAACTTCTGTTGGTCGAATTCGTACTCGACTTCTTTATCAACCGAGGTCTAGATCCATGGTTGCGGCACGACAGCTTCGACAGCGAAGCTGTTGGCTCCCGCTGTGGTCGTCAGCGTGTTTTGGTCGAAATTGTTGTTTTTATTATCATCGAATCTATTATAACTTTAGTCGTTACAATAAACTCAAATAAATAAAAAGTCGACCTTTTTATAAGATCTTCTTCCACAATGAAAATATAAGATTATAATTCCTTCAAACAATACACACCAGATGTTTATCACATGTTATTTGTGTAGGATCTTTGTCTGTGCCAGGGATGTTGATATCCGTGGATCGTCGCAGATCAGATCCGGTTGACAGATTGAAAATCAAAGCTCCTACTTCATGAAGGAAGTATTCGCTGAAGTGGTAATGCCGACAAAGCGAGATTACGACTATTCTCAGGATTTAAGACCAAGCTTAAATCTGGAGGAATATGAGGGAAAGGGGTTTCAGATCTCTCGAACTCTTTTTTTGTTTATGGAGAAACTTCGCCAAGATCTACTAACCCTCTGAAATTTATGGCTTCACTCTTAATTTTGACAAAACTTCACCTCTTGATCTCTGCTCTGTAAAATGAGCCCCTAGGCCTATATTTATAGGCTTCGGTTGGGGGTTTTCGGATAAGAATGATAGATTCAGCCTTATCTTCAGTTGATAACCGTATAACCATATTTGTGGATGATATCCAATCAGTTGGGATACTCAGGAATGAACAAATCCTAAGAAAACCCATCGAAAACTATCAAAACGTGTTTTCAAATAAAATCTGCCGAACTGGATTCAAATGAACCGAATAGGTTTGGTTCAGACGCGAACCACCAATTGGTGGCTCGGCCTTGGCCGAGCCAGTTCGTACCACCTCGGGTATTTTGGCTCTAACTCTCTTGTCTGATCTCGGAATGAGATGATTTAAGATACGTTAGAAAGTTAACGAAGAGACCTACAACTTTTATCTAAAGAAACTCAAATCTCATCATGGTCGAAATGTCACCTCTTTGTGCGAGCCACCAAATGGTGGCTCGCAGCCTTGCGAGTCAGTTCGTACCATCTTAGGTATTTTGGCTCTAACTCTCTCGTCCGATCTCGGAATGAGGTGATTCAAGATGTATTGGAAAGCTGGTAAAAAGACCTACAACTTCTAATGGATGAGACACTCATGGTGTGGGTGAGACACACATGGTGTTTCATCCCTTTTGGGCGAAACACAACTCTTGGCTGAGTTGTTTTGCCATTTCGCGTATCACGTTGACTCGTACGCTTCACTAATTCACTTCATACATTTTGTTAACTTGGAGGTGGCCGGTGAGTGCACGGGCCACTTGGTTTGTTGATTCGCTTCATGCGCTTGTCGGTGTCAGATGTTCCTCTTTGACTCGGATAATCCCTTTTGACTTGGATAATGACGTTCATCGCCTTCTCTTTGTCTCGAGCTGTGTACGGACACCTATAGGCATTTTTAGATGCCTACAATAATATGTTAACTTTCAGTGTTACATATTAACTTTCATCATGATATGTTAACTTTTAACTTTCATCATAATATTTACATAATCTATATATATTATGTACACAATAACCTCAAGATTATGTGTACATTCACATGATAGCCACAATATATTTCACATGCAATCATAATAAATTACACCAAAATTAATCACTAAATAGACACAATACATTTTCTTAAATTTTGATCTAAGTACAACCAAACCACGGTTCTCATTCCTCCACGGTAACCTTTCATCCTATAGAATAATAAATAAAATAAGAGCATCATCTTACATCAATCTCTTAGCATTACAAAAATAATCACAAACCAGTACAACTACGTGTGGATAGACCCCATCACAAATCTAAATATAGTTTCTTTGAGCTCAGGAAACTTATTTGTTCACATAATCTTAAAATGTATTATGGCTGTCATGTACATATGTACACATAATCTTGAGGTTATTGTGTACATAATATATATAGATTATGTACATAATCTTCAAGTTACGATACACTATTAAATCTCATAATATGTTAACTTTCACTATTACATGTTAACTTTCATAATAATATGTTAACTTTCATCATTATATGTTAACTCTCCTTGTAACATGTTAAATTTCAGCTAAACATGTTTACTTTTATCATAATATGTTAACTTTTACTATTACATGTTAAATTTCATAATAATATGTTAATTTTCTTCATAACAAGTTTTTTGAACTAAAATTCGATGTGTTTGAAAGATTTTTCATAATAATATGTTAATTTTCTTCATAACAAGTTTTTTGAACTAAAATTCGATGTGTTTGAAAGATTAAAAGTTCTAACTGAAATGTTAACATGACAAGTTTTTTGAACTAAAATTCGATGTGTTTGAAAGATTAAAAGTTCTAACTGAAATGTTAACATGTTACGAAGAAAGTTAGCATAATATGGTAAAAGTTAACATGTAATAGTGAAGGTTAACATATTATGATGAAAAGTTAACTTGTTTAGCTGAAAGTTAATATATTATTATGAAAGTTAGCATGTAACTGTGAAAGTATACTCAGACAAAATACAAAGTGTACGCCCACTTCGTTTGACCTCTTGTACTGTGATATATTCTTATCTAATTGGAATCGATCAAACTTTTCATATAAGCCCATAATCAATCTTGAAGCGCGTAGGAAAGATAAAAACCACTTTGTTTGTAAGGAAATATTTAGAAATTAACATATAAATGGAACAACTAATCTCTTTTTAACAAGCAGAAACAACAATCATCTGTAAAATTATATATATATTTGCTAAATAAACCATATGCGCGTGAATTCATGGAAAGCCTAAACAAGTAACTCATTCAAGCAATTCATCAAACATCCATCAAACAGATAACATTAACAACAACAAACCCACACACGTACCTAAAAATCAGCAAACTTCAATATCTCTAAACAAAGTTCTATATTAAAACCCTTACAAGTTGAAAATCTAAGTCAGACCCCAAATACAAAAGTAAACACAGCACGAGATTACATGCTGCACATAACAAGAAGTACTGCATGTATGTGAATGAAAGTTGATAGATCACAAAATGACATCAACCAAAAGCCAAGTAATTTTAATCAGAGGCTCAGGGGATGCAAAAGTACAAGATTGCACATTTCTGGGGGTACAAGCTTCAGGCTACGCATCCACTCACAGAAGCTGTAGTCGTCAAAATGAAGGAAACTGGCCTTTAGACGTCCTCTCTAATCAGGTGATAGCGTACGTAGCTGAGGGAAACTTGCCTCCTGAAATCAGAAAAACAATTGCACTTTTATTAGTTATCCATATCAAAAACTTAAGCTCCCTGGTTTTTAGGAAAATTGAAATATTAATGTTCCCCAAGTATAGGATCACTAACATAAAAATATTAATGTTAATGTTTCCCAAGTATAGGATCAGAAAAACAAATAAACTTTTATTGGTTATCCATATCAAAAAACTCAGGCTTCTTGATTTTTAAGAAAATTGAAATGTTAATGTTCCCCAAGTATAGGATCAACTTTTATTGGCTGTTCAGGGTTTCCCAGGGTTAATAAGATTTCAACCAAAAAAAGTGCAGATCTCAAATACATTTGTGCAGCCAAAACTTGAAGAGGCTAATGAAGCTTACTACAAACTAGGAACCACTTGCCTGTTTAAAGTCTTAAAGCAATCGTCCCAGATAATATTAGACTTTGTTCATATAAAAATATTAAAACAATCATGTTTATTTAAAGTCCATCCTCAATATCAGCACAATATTAAAGACCAGCACAAGGAACCACGTGTCTGTACTTGTTCATAAGAAGCTTGTACCCCCTACAAATTGAGTAACATCCATGCCTGAAATGGGAATAGACTTGATACTACTCATCCTCCGCCAGCAATCGCCCCCTTGATCAAGCCTTGGAGCCTGATGTCGTTGGATCAGACCTCCACTTGAGATCCGACCGAAACGAGACTGCGTTGGTGATCGTCGGGAGATCTTCGTGCTCGAGGAGGCTGAGGAAGAGTAGATCGGCGTCGGCGTTGGTGGCCGCGGAGAAGATGAAGCCATAGAGGAAGGGGAGAAGGGGGAGGAGAGTGAGAGGAGGATGAAAAAGCCACATAGGATGAGAAGAAGAAGATAAAGGGAAGGGGTATTTTCGGAATGTATTGACGCCCCAAGGTTCACACAATGCTGCAGTCCAAGGTGAAACCCGGATTGTCAAACTTGCCAAGCACCAAACACCATGCTACGACATGTTTCACCATCACAGTCACTATCTCTCTAGTGGAAACAACAAATAGGTGAAGGTACAAACAAGCAAATAATAATAGTAGTACAAAATCAGATATGCACATAAGAAGTATATCAACAAATGAGCCCAACTGAAATAGAATAAAGATATCTTTGAGTCAGAAATACATCTTAATACAATGAGTCAAATGAAATCTCACTAAGGCACTCAGCCTCTACAAAAATGAATACAACTCTAAAATCTGAACAATGAACATAACTATATAGTGGAGCTTCAACTGCTAAAACTGTACGACGACGACTATGCTAGAACTCCGTCATCCTGCGGCTCTTCGAAACTCTGATATGCTTAAAAGATACAATTTAAACAAAAAGAATAACAACAAGAGCGTCAGAGCGTTACAGCAAGATCACCTCCATCCGCCCCCAGGGGAAGGGCTGCTAGATGAAGTGGAGGCTCTATCTATTAAGCATAGTCTACCTATAACATTTTCCCCGTATCTAATGGAGTTAATGTTTAGACACCTATAAGACGAGACGTAGTACGTCGAGCGAAATAATCCAAACAAGGAAACCCTCATATATATACTATACGTCTCAAATTATAAATCCCAAAATACCAAAACCAACTCTATGAATGGAAACAACACTCAAAGAAATACTCCAAGCCTCAACTATATAGAACCAATGTTACAATCTCGAACTACTTCTCAAGTAGTTGGCGCAATTATAAGAGAATATCGTTCAACTCAAAAAATCATCATAGGTCATATCGTGTATGCCACAAATCAAAGAATGTACCCTACTCATGGGTAATCTAACATGGGAGTAACTATAATTGATAATACATATATGTGTGCATCTCTTTATGCAATAACGATACTCTTGTAATATTCTTACTCAATCGCTCTGCAACAATAGGCTTTATCTCCCTATCCCGAATACATGGAATGATGATACTTTTGTAATTTCCTACTCAATCGTCTTGCGGAAATAGGTTTTATTATCTCCCTATTCCGGATACATGTAATAACGATACTATTGTAATATTCTTACTTAATCGTTCTGCGGTAAATAGATTTTATCTCCCTATTTCCGGATACGTATAAAACAACACTATTCATATGTGTTTATCAATTTAACTCGTGATGAAAGTGTGTCAATCTAACACAATCTAGCATACATGCACTAATCTCGGTGTGCGTATCCACATCAGAAGCTCACCATCATCCCAGGTGTTTAACAAATCACTAATATCATAGTCTATCATCATAAGGTCGAGAAATTCGTTCAACAACCAAAAACAACTCAAATAAACATGCACAGCCGAAACAGACTGGCGGGCGGCCCTGGCAGCCGCCGCGATGGGCTCCAGAGACTACCCAGGTCTCTGTCCTGCACGCGGTCGACCCTGGTGGTCGACCGTGGACCCGGTTTCCAGATTCTCATGCTCTTTGTGTATGTCGTGTTCACGTCGTGTTTCCTCGATATAAACATGTCTAAAACTTTATAAAATTTGTATGCAAACATGCCACAGCAGATGTGAACATCTGGAAATAACTCAACAATTATAAACATAATATTATGCATTAGATTTGTATTCAAAACCCTAAAACATGTATGAAGGCTCAAAACAACGAATCAAGCCTCTTTCTTTAGATTAACTAAATTCTTCAATCTAAAGCATGGACTTTTAACATATTAAACATAAGCATGATTGCCAATCAACTTAGGAAAGATAATCATTCATTAAATCATATTTTAACACTTAGGTATCACAAACCTAGTGTTTTCTCATCTTTAATCCACATGCAAACTCAATTAAAAGTCAAATTAGGGTTTAGACATGATTAACACATGATTAACAAGATAAAAACAAATTTAAAAGCAACCCTAATGATCATGATCATATTTTTATTATAAACAGCAAGAAAAATATGTAGATCTAATATTTGTTTAAGATCTAACAACAAAAATCTAATCTTTTTCATATTAGATTAAGATCTAAGCATGTAAACACAAATTAAACTTCTAAGCTAGTTATTTAACTATGGGGATGAGTTTGGATGTAAGTGATCTTGCCTTAATCTTATGTGCAAGCCTCTAAAACAATCAGCAAGCAAACCACAAGCATGAACAACCCGTTCTCCCTCGCCACACGTCAATGATCTCGCCCTCGTGCCGGTGTTTTGCTTCACAAAGCTCTCCAAACTCATAAGAAAAAGGTTTAGGGTTTTTTGAGGGGAGAGGGTGGCTGCTAGGGTTCATAGATATGATAAAAAAAAGAATTTTTGTAAAAAACACAGATATTTATAGAGGCAAACCCGAAACAAACCTGTTTGACCCGAACCAGGAAACCTAGTCTGACTAGGAAAAATAACATTCGGTATTTTGGCTGTAACTTTCTTATCCGACCTCGGAATGAGGTGATCTAAGATTTGTTGGAAAGCTGTTGAAGAGACCTACAACTTTGATCTTTTACACTTTTACAAATTCTAACTGTATCCGTGTGTAAAATATAAAAACTCTCAACTGATCATTATTCCCAGATTTTCACTCTTTTGGCCTTTGTGCATGTTTTGTGCATTTGCACTCATATTTTCACAAATATACATTGATTTGATCTCAAATCAATTCTTATCATACTCAAACATTAAAATATGTTATTTTTCACCATATGACATGTTTATTATTATTTATCATAAAATATTTAAATTTACGGGGTTTTACAATGATGATCTTGCTATGAAGTTTTGGCAAGATTTTTTCTTCTTCTTTCATTGGGGAAAAAAATACTATTGGTGATAGGTAGAACCGTAGAGAGAGAAAACAATATCAACTAGTTAACAATATTTGATATATAAAAAATATTAGCTAGTAACATATTGTAGAGAGAGAGAACTATTAATCCCAACAACTTGTTAACAATATTTTCTGAGTATAAAGGATATTAGCTAGTAACAGATGATTTGATTTTTGTATGTATGATGATATATATTATGATGACGATTCATGATTAATTTCAAAAAAACAGGTGGTTTTGGGGTTGATTACAAGTGGTGAATTAATTTGTGAAGAGAGAAGATGACGTGGCAAACTCTGGGATGGTTTTAAGGATAAGGGTTTTTTCCTTAAGGTATATATTTAGTAACAGATTTTTTTGACAAGGGATATATACACACACACAAAGAAAGAGAGAAAGAAAAGAAAACAGAACAATCCTCTGTGTGGACCCTATGGGCAGTAACTGAACGAGTCAAATTAAATATTCGAATTCGAGTTCAGATTCAGCTGAAAAGTTAAATATTCAAATTCAAATCCCAATCTAAAATATCATATTTATGGAATTTTTTTTCTTCTGAATTACCTTTTTCCATTCAAGTTTATGCATCAATTTAAACTAATTAATTTTTTTTTGAAGATATATAATCTACTATTTAATAAATATAAAAATAACGACCTAAGCTAATTAAACGTGTGTCTGGTTAAATTCTATTCGTTTATAAGTTAAGCACTACAAAGTATTGCTTTACTATCAATTGAGGTGCCGAATTGAACATAATCGAATAGCTTTGCAAATAATAATCGGAGTGTTTGTCAATAATGGGCTTTCCCTTCTACGCCCAAGCGGCCCAAGCTTGGAATGGGTGAACAAATGAAGTGCGAGCTATTGCTCTAGGACCACTTAAATCTACTGGGCCGGGCTTATCCACCAACGCCCTCGGCCCATGTAATCGTAACAACCCCGAACGACGTAGGGCTCACGTGATCGGGCATTCACGTCCTTCTGATATCGTTTTTAGTGGCTGCTGCTGCTTCTTCGCTTCATTTTTTTTTTCCCAAATAATTTTCTCACTGAATAAGCGCACGAGTGTTAAGGCCAAATCTTTTTGAGTGGCGCCTAATCCCGCCCTTTTTAAGGCAATAAATGCGCAAATTAGCGGTTATTCCCTTTTTTTAACATAAGCAATAATAATAATAATAATAATAATAATAATAAAATTAATGATAATAACATCTATATAGACAAGCAAACAGAGGGGGATGGATAGTCCACTGAAAGCGACGACTGTAGAGAGAGAAAGCGGAGGAGAGAGAAAGTAGAGATCAGCGGTATCGCCTCCGCTCTCTCCTTCCCGCGCCTCCTCAAACGAGGGGGGAGAGAGAGAGAGAGAGAGAGAGAGAGACGAAATCGAAGCTCCCTCCAAATTCGCTGGTCAAAACCCTAGCTAAAAGCTCAGACTTCAGAGGTTCGTGCATTCGTTGACCTCGTATCTCGATTCTCGTGCACACGATTGTCGCCGATCGATCCGATCCTCAATCGCGAGCCCGGCTACGATTTCCCACCCCCTCTTTTTTTTTCTTCGAGTTTTTGAGCAATAGGAATGATGATCGGAATCCGGATTCGGATCGGGATTCAGATCCTTTGGTTTCTCGTGAAATGATGTTAATTACAGTGTTTTTGTTGTTGATTTTGCTGATTATTTGGTGAATCTCTTGATTTCAGGAGCAAGAGTTTTGATTGAATGGATCAGGTGAGGATTAATGCGAATTTTTTTGTTTTTTGTTTTGGGGGATTTTTTGAGGTAATGTGGATGAATTTTCTTTTGAATCAGTATGAGAAGGTGGAGAAGATTGGGGAAGGGACTTATGGTGTTGTTTACAAGGCTCGAGATCGTCTCACTAACGAGACTATAGCTCTGAAGAAGATAAGGTTGGAGCAAGAAGATGAAGGAGTTCCGAGTACTGCCATTAGAGAGATCTCGCTGCTCAAGGAAATGCAGCATGGGAACATAGTCAGGTCGATATAATTACATTTGGTGTTTTTTTTTTGGCTAAATCTATGATTAGAAAATGGGTAAATGTTGATCTTTACTTTGCTGGATGTATATTAACATATTGATAGATACTTGTTATGTTATATCGAAGCTTGTAAATTTTCTCTTCATTACTGCATTTATTATTGAATGCTAATGGGTGAGGGAGATGAAGCTCTTGGCCCGACCGGTGGTCTGATGGTTTTGTTTGTCTATTAGCTGTTATAGGGCTCAAATAGTGATGACGGTGGTTGAGAGAGTAGTGTAGACATAATTCTATTTACCAAATATAGCGCGGAGTTATTGCACTTGGGTTCCTGAATTGTTTGAGCACAGACAATGCATTCTGTCTACCTGCCTTAGGTTTTGCATTTTGTTTGTTTCAGAGTGATTGATGAAATATTGCCAATCTTGGTTGATTGAAGTTGGTTTTGGAGTCATTGCTAATGTCTACTAGTAGAGGTATGTTTCTTAATCAAACTGGCTGTCCCATGAGATGCAACTTGCTGTTTCAGTGAAAACTCCAGGGCCTATTGGCTGTCCATCATGAATTATTGAATAAGAGTTTATTCCTTTTCTATAATTTTGACCTTGAAACTGGCACTCTTCAGCCCCCATTGATTGCCTGCCCATTCAGAAATTATTGAAAAGAATGTTGCCTGTTGGTTGGGCTGTTGCTTGACCATGATAATTGGCACTTTCTGCAATTTAATCTTATCCTTACAAGTAATAGTTGGCCTACAAATGTTATTTGAAGTTTTTTTCTTCATGTCGTGGTAGAATATAGTTAATTGAGAAGTGAGCAAATATGCGGACAGAAAGAGATCGGGAAAAGCAATTTAAAAAAAATATTGGGATCTTTTTTTTTTGATAGAAATATTGGTATCATTATGCACTAATGTTACATTTAATTTTAATATTTGTATTGTGCGTACCTATAATTAAGATAAAAATTAAATGTGAGTCTTAACTACCATAACCTATCTTGCTTCTGTGCCCTCAGTAATCATTTCATTATCTAATATGTAGCTTAAATATTATGCTCCTTTACGCCGTTTATCAATGCGTATGGAGTCAATGGAATTAGCAGTAGCCATAGGGTTTGCATGGTGCAATATGTGTACTTTTGCTGGACGGAGAGGATACAATATATGCATAACGTATATGCATCTTGGATCTATTTTGTTTAAGTGAGATAACATGTAATATATTTTTTTTGGTGTAGGGATTTGGACTACAAGTTAGTTCATGCTGTCATACACAGTGTACAGTACGTGCATAAGTCTTAATATGAAAGACTCGACATGTTTTAGCCTCCATTTGTTGATATGAAAAATTTAATGCAAAATATATTAAAGGTTCCTGCATATCAACTAACCATCTCAATTGACAACAGAAAGATCTGATCTCCGTACCAAGCATATCAAGTATGTTTAATGCGGATCTCTTTGTCTGCATACTCTTGTCTACTTGGTACTTTATATTGTGGGTCAAAGACAAACATTTTCCAAGAACCTAGCCTCAGTGCAAGGGGGGAGGGGGGTATTGTCGTCACAAACAAACTTTTAGAAACAAAATTGAGGGCTTTGTTTGTGATGTGCTTGATTCCTATTGCTTTGTAAGCTTGTTGAAACTTATCCTTCTACTCACACTGCTTATTTAATTTTGTCTATGTATTACTTATTGGCCAGTTCATTGGTATTCTGAGCTTGATCTTCGTTTCAACTTTCAACCCCCCACTTGCCTGAGAGAGTGATTGATGCCTCCTATAGTTGAAAGAGCTATTTTGTTCTTTTGCCCTAGCAATTTCACATTTAACAATTAATGATGCACCTGAAAGCATTTGATGGTTTGTAATTTCACATTTAACAATTAATAATGCATCTGAAAGCATCTGATGGCTGTTCATAATAAATGTTTTCTCTTTGACAATGCCCTTGGATTTGAGAGCACATATAATTTAGAAAATGCTAATATGTTGAGATCTATTATCGAATCTTAAATTGTTTTCATTTGGAAATAAATATTAGATATCTTCAAAGTTTAAAGGAAAGTTTTTGATCAGTAATCCAATATTTGTATCCAACTTATTATTATGTTCTACCAATGCTTCCTTAAGATTTTTAAATTTGACAAATTTTCCATGCTTTTATGCTGACCCCAAGTTATCCGTGTATATACTCTCACATTAATAGACCACTGTTCCCTGGAACCATGATGATGATGAGTGCTTGTTGATGCATGTAGTTGTTATCATAAATAATTTTGTGAGAACAGCCCTCAGTCCAAATAACCTTCTAGAGTTAAATAGTTTTCTATAGATGTTTTTTAAGTATATGTCTGACTCATTATCAGGAAAATTCATAATAGATTGTGTGGGTGTCCTCATAAGTAACACAAAGAAGTCTGAGTAATTTGTTAATCGTTGAGTCTCCCTTTTAAAATCCTGTAGCTGCAATTTCTTCATGTTCTTCATGTCAGAAGTATTTCATTTAGGCATCACTGTTGTTATTCAGGTGTTTTTATTATCAACCTGAATCATTAGACCTTTATTCCAAGATCGAGAAAGCTCTAAAAATAATTAACCAAATCTTCATGACCACCCACAAACTCATCTCAGTCATCTAACTTGGTGCGTATATTCTGGTTGAGGCAAATATAATCGAGTGAAGGCCCTGCTGTAAAACTTTTATAGTTTATAGTGAATTAGCAGTATGATTTTGATAATATAGGCGTTGATGGCTGCTTCTTCTAGAGTTTACCCTTGCTATTCCTTATCAAAGGGACTTTGCATGGATCTTCACAATGTTCTTTCAATTTGAAGAATGGTAATGAATTAGAAATTTATCAATGCTTGTGGACTATTGACTGATGAATTTATGGCCAAATATAAGAGTCAGATATGCTTTTCCTCAAGGGCATGATTATCCAGAATCTTATACCTCAGTTTCTATCATTACCACATTTGACTCAACAGGTTGCACAGAGCATGTGTTTGGTTTATAATATATGGTTTTTCTTTTATCATATTATCCCCAGGTCAATCAGGTAAATCATATATTGTTCTTCTGAGACATGCCAATATGTTAAATATTACGTAAAACTAGTGTACTTGTGCAAACATCAATGTTGCCCCAGTAGTAACAAGTGTTCTTGAAACAAGTTAGGAATTAAAGCATCTCTCTTTGGAAGTCATGTGCTCAAGTTCCTTCCCATCCTCAAATTCCATGCAGCATACCCAATAATTATGTTGGTGCAAACTTTGTCCTTTTACCCTGCTGACAGTTAATTAATTGTAGACTTAATGGTTGTAATTTATATAAGCAATAAAATAATTTAGATGGATGCAGACTGGGTCAATCTGGACTTAAAGACATTCCAATATCGAATAATATCCTGATATATACTGTTTGCTTTTTTCGTTTGCCGTGTTTTTCCTTTCTTGTTTTATGGGCACTGAAATTACAATTTTCTCTTGACTACTCGGTTGCTATTAATTATCTAAGTTGGCTTACTGTTCTTTTGGATAACAGGTTACAAGACGTTGTCCACAGTGAAAAGCGGATATATCTTGTATTTGAGTACCTCGACTTGGACCTCAAGAAGCATATGGATACTTGTCCCGATCTGGCTAAAGATCCCCATATAGTAAAAGTAAGGTTCTCTGTACATTTGAACTTGTGTCCTATATTAATTTGTAAAACCCCTGATATTAGTTTTTATAGATCTAGCCTTTTGGCTTGTTTTATGAGTACATCTAGATATAACTGTGAATGCACTAGCAGCATCCGTCATTTGTTTCTTGGAAGTCACATACATTAGTTCCTATGTCCAAGGATGACAACTTTTGTGGATTTTATGGGACAATGACAACAACAACAGCAACAATTTTTGTCCCAATTTTTGGGGTCGGCTATATGAATCCTATTCTTCCATTCACTTCTGTCCTGGACTATCTGGTTTGTTAAGTTAACCACTTTCATATTCCTAGGGATTTCCTGACATTGGTACATAAGTTAATATACAATTTTTATTACAGGTCAGATTTGAGTTACGTACCCATTTAAGTTAATTCCAAATCCTAACAAATAACTTACGGGAAGAAAGCGAGCTGTTCTGAATAAAGTTAAAGTGCAGGTCATGGGTGATGGAATTTGTGGGTCACATAGTTGTAGCTCATGCAATATGGAAATTTATCAGCATTGTCCAAGAGTGATAGAGTCTTGATGGAGGAAAAATATCCAGAATTTTGCATTAGGAATTTCATTAAAGCCCTTATAAAAGTCAGAACCAAGATGATCCAACCATCCTAGTAATGTTTTTTATTTTTATTTTGTTGACATTTTTTGGGCTCTTAGTGGTCTATTGTTTGGATTATCATTGGACGTGTGAATGGCTACTGGGTCCCACAGGTCCTTCCCATAGTCATTACATAGGGACCCTGTTTTGTTACTACTGAGTCTACTGTCTGCAGTACCCTTATATGACTTTGATGATTGTTTGTAAAACACTATATGACTTGATGATTGTTACTACTATCTGCAGTACCCTTATATGACTTGATGATTGTTTGTAAAACACTATATGGACTAACTATATGCACAGCTTCCATGGGCTAACTATGCTTTCTTGACCTTTTGCAGACATTCCTCTATCAAATTCTCCGTGGCATTGCTTATTGTCACTCACACAGGGTCCTTCATCGGGATTTGAAACCTCAGAATTTGTTGATAGATCGGCGAACTAATTCTTTAAAGCTTGCAGACTTCGGATTGGCCAGGGCATTTGGCATTCCAGTCCGAACATTTACTCATGAGGTACCGTGGTAATCATTATGCTTCACTTTTTATGATGTTTATAAGTTGTGATTAATGTTAAATTTGCTAGCATTTTTTTTTTTTGAATTCTTTCATGAAGGGGAGTAGGAAACTTAAACTGCTACATATGTACAAAAGTTTGGTTGGATTCTTTGATCCTCTTAAGACAATTTTCTTGGACTGTTAGGCTTATGATAAATTTGCATGCACATATCATGTATGAGTAACTTACGTTGAGCTCCTCTCAGGTGGTCACATTGTGGTATAGGGCGCCTGAAATTCTTTTGGGCTCTCGCCAATACTCTACTCCTGTAGATGTGTGGTCAGTGGGTTGTATTTTTGCAGAAATGGTGAACCAGCGACCTCTGTTCCCTGGAGATTCTGAGATCGATGAACTGTTCAAAATATTCAGGTTTTTATAGTAACATGATTGCGTGATATATATTCACCATTTTGTTGTGCTAGAAGCTTACATAGTTTTAACTTCTTTATTGTTCATGCATTTAATCTTGAAGAGTTTTGGGCACTCCAAATGAAGATACATGGCCAGGTGTTACTTCCTTGCCTGACTTCAAGTCTGCTTTTCCAAAGTGGCCTCCTAAGGTATGAAATCTTGTATTTTTCTGGTCCTGAATGTTTATTAATAACGTTTAGATCAACCAAAAGGACTTTGTTCGATATCTGATGTGCAGGATCTAGCAACAGTGGTCCCAAGCCTTGAACTGGCTGGAATCGACCTTCTTTCTGTAAGCATAATATCTTAATCAACAACTCTGTAATGAACACTTGCCCCCACTTGGTTTCCTGATGGTTCTGCTCAACATTTTGCTTGTTACCCTCGTGTGAGACAATATATCTCCATTTGTACTATGCTTGCTGAATGAACTTATTTCACCC
>NC_033797.1:126464418-126466076 GCF_001876935.1 Asparagus officinalis | reverse complement strand
GGATGGGACTGGGTGTAAGTATGCGCTAATCGCATAGACACTATATAGTATTGTTGTCTTGAATACTACACCTGTAATTTTACTGCTGCAGATAGACCCCCTGGGTTAATTTTTTTATTTTTACCTGGGTGAGTCTATCCGAGGGTTAAAAGAGTCAGAAATTTAACCCACAGAATCTATCAGCAACAATGAAAGTATAGGGCTAGTACGTTCAAAACATCGATACTACAGGGCCCTGTGTGCAAGTAACCCATAAGATAAACTGGGAATCCACATATGTTGGACAGGATCAACGAAATAGATCAATCAACATTAAAGGGTTGTGTGGTATACTGGTATAGCACAGACATTGAAATTAGATGCTTATGCTTCAAAATTTCAAATAAAGGATAAAAACAACATTTCTGGTTGTTGTGCGGGATTGGAAGGATGTACCGCGTAAAAGATTGCTTTGTGTCAAATGCATGTTTGTAGGTTTGAAAATTGATAGCATTCATGCACGCCAACAAGCTCAGGTTCGATTGTTAGTCTTTTACCTTCACTCATAACCAATGTTTAAAAAAGCGAAAGCGCAATTAGACCCTTTTACGAAGCGGGGATTAAGCCTCATGAGTAAAATATATTTTGAGTTTAAAATTTATAAATATCATGAATATATATTATATAGTGGTATAACGATTTACATTATCGAAACATTTCATGTCCTGGTTAGTAAATATGATTTAAATATGCAAAAGTATAGATGCAAATCGCAATAAACTAAGCTACATGCGTAAGATATATATGTTATTGATAGTAAGATATATATCTTATTGATAGTCAGATGGTCACATACATAGGGGCACTTTAATTTTAGTCCAAAACCCTTTTATATCCTTCTATCTTGTGTGAAGCGTGCACTTAAGAAGACATGCATTTTATGGAGGGTATGGAGGGTGAAGTGCATACTTTAGTTTTGGTTTAAGCGATAAGGCATATGCTTCAAGGGATAAATAACTTCTCTTTTGGGTTTTGAAGCAATTATCCTTCAAGAAGTTAAAGCGAGTTTCAAAGAGCTTTTTCAAACATTGCTCACTACATTCACGTTCTAGCTTGACTACTACGGTATTCTAAATCTTTTCCTAGCTACATCATTTGTGTCATTAGTTTAAATGGTATGCATTTAAATAATAGAACACAGATACCCCCACGTAACTAAAATCATTTGTGTAACTTCTGGTTCAAGTATGTACTTTGATGGTATATCTCATATTACAACCCCCTACTCAATTATTTTCCTGCATTACTATAATTCAAACATGTCAGAACTGTATCGCCTATTATCGTATCCGCATTAGTAGTAGTTCTGTCTGAAATGCTAGCTTTGCGTCATTTATTTGCACCATTGCTATAGTGTTTAATTGATGATCATCGTGTTGTCAGAAAATGCTTCGGCTTGAACCAAATAAAAGAATCACAGCTCGGCAGGCTCTTGAGCACGAGTTCTTCAAGGACCTTGGGATGGTGCCGTGAGTTATGGTCGTTTCCCCTTCCCACTGTATATTATTAAAATCACTACGTTAAGATTGCGATTTGTTATTGTTAGTGTGATTCCTTACGTATGTTTTCATTTTTATCGAAGACCGGAACTGGTTTGTGTGAGATAAAAAAAAATTGCT
>NC_033797.1:126407191-126464317 GCF_001876935.1 Asparagus officinalis | reverse complement strand
GGATGGCATGGGAGCCTCTGGTTTTGCTTTGTAGAGAACTCTATATGGCATCCCCGTTTAGTTTGCTCGGATGTCTGTGCTTGGGTTTTCATGCTCATACCAGAAAGCACTTAAATCTTCTGCGTGTAAACACTGTATGCATTTTTTTCTCTCAAGTTAATGACCTTTATTTGATTGAGTTGCAGCGAATTATAGACATTTGGAGTGGTGGCGTGAGATAATTAATTCTTACCCGCTCTGTATGCAGCTCCTTATCGGTTATAGGGATTTGATTAAGCACTTTGAGATCCTTACATCTGCTATGCAATAGTGCAGGCAAGTTTAAAAGCATATTCTTGCAAGAGAGGCGTTACAGTCACACCTTAAAACATACCCCCAACCACACTCCTCTCTCGTTACGGTGCACTGTGGCTCATTTTATTTTTTAAAAAAAAATTCTCATGTGGGCCCCATTGCATTGTAGCCAGAGAGGAGTGTGGTGTAAGGGTGTGCCTCTTGCATTTTCCTTCTTGTAACGTGCTGTCACCACCAATAAGGGGCTCACCAACAATAAGGGCAAGTTATAAATCGAAGATAATTTATGAAAGGGTTTTTCTAATGGGTGTCCTTGATGCTCATTAGAGGATGAGAGAGTTTCTCTAATGCGTGTTCCTGGATGCTGGGTGTTCGGTAAGGAGAGAAATTAGTGCAAATCACTTGTATTAATTTCTCTCCATCTTTCTCGTTCCCTAATGAATGCCCATGGACAGTCTTTGGAGAAAAAAAACGTTTTTTTTTTTTGAAGTAGTCAGCTAATCAGGAGCATTTAATTAGGATAGAGGCGCTAAGCGTTGTCCATTTTTCACGCTTTGGTAGTTGGTACATGATAAAAGTTCATAGATTTTTTTTCTAATGATTAGATTTTATGATCATTTTGTGATTAAAAAAAAAGAAAAGAAAGTTCCCCGTGTATTTTTTTGAAACTTGATCCATAATACCAGAATGTAAGCAATTTTCTTTTTTTTGGGTCAGAAACTTAGACAATTGAATCCAAATACTAGAAAGATATCAACAAAGCTTTCTATCTAATCAAACTGTGATCTTGCAAATGGAAACAGTTCAGTATTAGATCATAAACAAAACAAGAAGAACATAGTAAACTTCCTATTAAAAAAAAAAGGAGTATACTTCATATCGGCTGGTTTGCTTTTACTGCAAAGTGTCTCATCCTCGAAGACTAGAGCGTTTTGATGACCCAAATCGAAATCTTTAGCTCCTCCCGTATCTGAATTTTTAAGAAAGTCTTAGAACACAGTTCGAGAAGGACATGGATTTGATGTTGGCTTACCGATTTTTAAAAAAGAAAAAAAAGAAAGAAAGTGTAGGAAAAAGTGTATAGAATATCAGATCCACAGTTAACGATACACCAAAGCAGAAAAAACCACAGAGAAAGAAAGACAAAGAGCAAAAAACAGACAAGAATACCATTATAGTAAACTTAAGGGAGAAATACTTCACAAAAATATTGAATCACCCTTTGAACAGAGGACTAACATTGAAGAAATAATGCCTAACCTCTGAGGTAGCGGTGGGACTACACAATACTTCCGAAGATGAAACTGTTGCGGTCCAAAGAAGCGCTCTCTTTGAACACCTCGACTGCCACTTCACTTCGTCGAAGTCTCCAAAGCCAGCAGCTAAAGAACAAATGATGGTAATTGGCTGTTAATCACAGCATTTGTAAATGTCTACATTAACTCCATTGACTGTCATTCAAGCCTTGTAACCTATGTAAGGTTTGAAACATTCAGGCTAGAATAATACATCACAAGCAAAAACAAAAGCAATATTTGGACCCGTGCACTTGCACTTGCTCGCTCGCTCACTCGCTAGCATGGCAACACAAATGTGCATTCTAATAACTTTGTCATAATATGTATAACGGTATGTTACTTTAAACCGAGTAACACGCATCGGATTAGTCAATGTAGGACTAGTACTCACATACCACTAATTAAGCATATTTTTTTCATCTATGGAATTCAACCATATAAATGGTATCCTTTCAAAGAATATTTTCACATAAATCCTCTAATGTCCCATTTATATTAACAATCACCCACAATTCCATAGCTGAAAGTAAAGAAGAGTGAATTCAGAGAGGGTATCTTCCAATTTGAACCTTCCCTATATCTATCCAACCTTACCACCACAAGCACAAAGTGAAACTAAGTCTTGAACTTGAACCTTTGATGTGGTGATGTTCATTAGTAACAACAAGATATAGGCTGTAGTAGCAATCTTTAAGTTAGATGCATTTTCAAGGAATAACCCACTTCCTCTAATTGCGGCTGCAATATCATGTTCACATAGTTGGGCATCTCTAGGGAGGCACTGAATGGATTTCCTTTAAAAGACTCAGTCCTGTTCAGAGTCAAACACTTTTACAAATCCCAGGAGTAAACAACACCTTCCATGTATATTTGGGGATAGACTCAAATACAAAGTATCCATCTATGATTAGGTGCTCAATTCACCCAACAACTTGTTGACATTGAGCCTACTTTGTGCAATTTCTTCAAATATGTTGGGTTGCTATTGTCGATAAATTAGGTAAGCGTTTCAGTCTCATCCCCAACTTGGATTTAAGAACTAATGACAACTCAAGTCCTTTGGTAAAGGGATATGTTGTGTTGTCCTTGGACTTAACAAAGTCCACCACTATCACGCCTTCATCCACGAACTTTTTCACGGTCTTTATACACACTTGGATATGACCTCGAGTCTTGTGGTTGTACTTTGAGCTCGTAATCCCTACAATTGTGATCATATTGTCACAATGCATAGAAATTACAAGAATAGGTTTGTTGATCATATGCAACTCAGATGTAAGTCCCTTATGCCATTCAGCTTTTAAACTAGTAGTATCCAAAGCATGCAACTCAGCCTCAAAAGTAGACTAAGACAATATGGTCTGTTTGACAGACCTCCAGGCGACAGCACCGCCACCACAGGTAAATACATACTTGATCGGGGGTAAATAATATAAAGTTACAAGTATGCAACAATCAAGTTATAGTGTAGTATGGATGTCGAACCCATGAGGAAAATGTCTTTAAAAATTCTAAATTTGGTCCTAGAAAATTATGGATAAAAAGGAGTGAGAGTGAAAGTATGGAGATGTAGAGATGAATTTATCATTAGAAAACTAGAAAACTAAAACAAGATGGAAGAAAGAGAGGAGGACAAAGAAAAACAAAAAAGAAGCTAAAAAGAAAATAAAAATGGAAATAAGAAAAGAGAAGAAATTAAGAAGAAGAGAAAAATTAACAAGATAAAATCAAGAAGAGACGGATCAAGAGAGAGAAAAAAAATCAAATCGAAAAGATTGAGGAAAAATACGTAGAGAAGTTAGGAATCTAGAATTAAATCCACTAGCTAATTTCAATTAGAATTTATGAACTACTCTATTTTTATCATATTTTACTTTAGATTTACTAATTAAGTATGGATTATCAAACCCCTTATAAAAAGCATAATCTATCAAATTATCATTAAAGCAAAAATTCTCATTCATGAAAAGGACAAGAAACTAGATAATAATCCTAGAAATGGATAAGCATAACCTATCAAATCACTCAAGATAAGCATAGATTATTAAACCTTTTTTTACAAAATTAGTTCTCAAATTGTTTATTCTAAACGTGATCATTTTAAGCACAAAGAAAGCAATCCATAAACTATAAAAAAACTAGTTTCAAATAATTTTAGATTGTCGATAAGAATTAGTTACCCATTTTGCAAAATAAAAATAAGACAATAAAATCTATACTAGTAAGCATAAAAAAAGAAGAGGTAAATCTAAAGTACAAGCAATAAAAGAAAGAAAATCAAAGTATAAAAGATCAAAGAAAATAAATATACTCTATAAGCATAAAAAAATTACACTACATGTATGAAATAAATCTTTACAAAACATGAAATTCTAAAATAAAAAAATAAAAGGGGAAAATAAAAAAACTACATTGCAAGGGGTTACCTCCTTGAATGCAAATCTTCATCTTCATCATTAAAGAGTAAGAAAGGAAAATCTAAAAGGAGAAATTTTTTGTTATTTATTGCAAACAAAAAGTTTATAATTTTTGAAAGATCTTCTCAATTAAGATTAACTCTCTTCTTTAAGTAGATTTTACAAAAAATTTCACACCCAAACCCCTCTCTTTACCCGTGTTTATAGCCTACTACAATCAACAAGAGCCTTTGGACCATTCTTGAGCTCCAAGAAAATTAAAAGCAATCATTGATTGAATTTTGTTACAATCTAATTGATGGGCTAATCGATGGGCTCATCTATAAGTTCGTTAATTAATTTATAATAGAATTGTAACAAACTTTATTGACTTCGATGACTCCACATTCATATGCTAAATAGACTTCTTGGCTTGATCTTGGGCTTCAATAAAAGGTTAAAAATTGAGCGAATTCGGTTCTTTTGGGCTTTTATTCACTAATTCTTCATTACCTGCAAATTAAGATAAAAATCATTATTAGACGATATGTTTATTCAAATAAAATAGTTAATGAAGGTACAAAAGTGTAATTAAATATGACGATCAATATCCCATACAACAATTATTAGTAGATCCCATAGCAATCCTGCTAGCATCACTATAACCCTCTAGAACAAGAGGGAATGTACCATAATATAGCAGAAGGGAAACTGTTTTCTTTAGATATCGAAGGATCCTATCCAGGGCCTCCCAAGCAGTCTTATTTGGATAGCTAGTGTGTTTACTCAATTTAGAAACCAAGTATGAAATATCCCGTCTCGTGCAATTTACAAGATATATCAAGCTTTAAATGATTTGAGAATATCTCAATTGAGATACAAAGACCCCACTTGCATTCTTTTAGAGAGTTACTAAAAGATTATATGGAGTTTCGACAGTTTTACAATTCTTATAGCCAAAATTTTTAATAATCTTCTCAATGTAGTAAGATTGAGAAATTGCTATGTATTTGGCTAATCTAATCAATTTAAGGCCAAAAATCACGTCAGCAACTCCCATGTCCTTCATGTTAAACATACTACTCAATAATGACTTAGTCTCATTGATAATACTTATGTTAGATTCAAACAATAGAGTATCATCAACATAAATGCACAGAAGAATATATGAATCACCTCTTACTTTGCTATAAACATACTTATCAGACTCAGCCTTATTGAAGCTAAAAGCAGTTGTAGTTGTATCAAACCATTTATCCATTGTTTAGGAGCTTGCTTAAGTCTGTACAAATACTTTACAAGTTTACATACTTTTTTTTTATTACTTGGTGCTACAAATCCCTCAGGATGATCCATATAAATCTCTTATTCGAGAAAACCATGTAGAAAAGTAGTTTCCATATCCATCTGGTGGATAGTGAAATCATGTATAGAAGCCAATACAATAAGCATTTTGATCATAGTCATTCGGGTAACTGAAGAATAAGTGCTAAAGAAATCAATTCCTTCAACTTCTTTAAATCCTTTGGAAACATGTCTTGCCTTAAACTTTTCTATGGTTCCATCTGGTTTTAATTTTCTCTTAAAGATCCATTTATATCTAATTGTCTTGCACCCAAGAAGGCAACCAACTAAATCTCATGTCCCATTAGAGACAATAGAATCTATCTTACTTTTAACAGCATCCTTCTACTTCTTAGCCTCTTTTGAGGCTATAGCAAATCAGTAGGAAGTAGGATCCTCCTTGACATATTAAGTAAAAAAGTCACTTCCAAAATTCTTGACAATCCTTACTCTGTTACTCCTTCTAGGTTCATCTAAATTCTTGAATATTTTAGATCCTGATTTAAAACTTTTTACCCCACATTTGTCATCATTCCCATGTGATTAGGAATAGAAGTAGAAACAAACATGGTATCTTTATTAGAAATATTTTGAGGCATTTCGATTTTCCTAAATCCTCAAAACATGAAACTTAATAATTGTGTTAGCACATGCTAGAGATATTAGACTTGCCCACTAAGAATCTCAATGCGTAGGTGTTTCCACACAACTTAGAAAGATAGTGTCCACTATCTTAGGACCTACCTTCATCTTTTTGTGTTCTGGGATTAGTACTCTGGCAAGACACCCTCATACTTTAAGGTACTTCTAGCTAGCCTTTTGACCTCACTAAAGTTTAAAATGGACTATTTTCCTTATGCTTTTGAGGGACTCTATTCAAAATATGGCAAGCTGCATTTAAAGCCTCTCCCCACGTATATCTAGTAAGTTCATAACTTGAAGTAGACTATTAATTATATCTTTTAAGGTTCTATTTTTGCCCCACATATGTCATCCTTTCTTTCTGCCCCACATTTGTCATCCTTCCTCTGTGATCAGTAATAGAAGTCGAGATAGAGACGATATATTTATTATAAATATTTTGAAGCATTTTAATTTTCATTAGGAAAACATCCTCAAAACACAAAACTCAACAATTATGTTAGCACATGCCAAAGATTTCAGACTTGCTCACTAAGAATCTCAATGCATAGGTGTTTTCCACATAACCTAGAAAGATAGTGCCACTATCTTAAAATCTTGCTTCTTCCTCTTGTATTTTGGTATTAGTACTCTAGCAAAATACCCTCACACTTTAAGGTATTTCTAGCTAGCTTTTCGACCTCTCTAAAGTTCAAAATGGACTATTTTCCTTTTGCTTTTGAGGGACTCTATTCAAAAAATGCCAAGCCGTATTTAAGGTTCAAAACTTTCAAGTCGACTATTAATTATATCTTTTAATATTCTATTTTTTTATTCTGCAATACTATTAGATTGAGGAGAATAAGGAGCAGTTTGCTCATGCACTATGCCGAAAGATTGATATAGAAGAGTAAGCTAGTTCAAGGTACATTCTTCTCCTCTAATATATCTTAACCTTTTAAGTTTCTTTCCAGTTTTAGTTTCAGCCTCATTCTTAAAAATAATAAATTTTTCTTGAGCCTCATTTTTAGTTATAAGCAAGTAAACATAACAATATTTACTATAATCATCAATAAAGGTGATAACGTATTTCTTCATGTGATGTGGGGGCCACGGGCACCACATGCATGAAGATCACGTGAATGAAGAGCCAGCGGACAAAAAGCCAGCGGACAAAACCCTCAAGCCCACGCGGAATTACCAAGGCCCACCCGAATATACATCATATATATGATTGTGGTTTTTAGGTTTTGTGGTGCAAGGCAGAGGGCTCGGAACTTTGGTGGCTGTGGGGCTGATTCGTGTGCGAGGTCAGAGGCTTAGAGGGATTTTTGCGGCTGCTGCAGATCAAGGCTTTGTGAAGGAGAGTTCAGTGCACGGAGTTAATTGCGGCTGTTCCTTTGAGAGAGTATTTGTGTGAGGGATCTAAGAGTTTGTGAGAGTGTTTTTTTTGTGAGATTGTAAACCCCAATTGTATCTCTCCCTCTAATAGTAGATCCCCCCTCCTTGCCCCGTGGACGTAGGCTATTTGCCAAATCACGTAAAATTTGTGTTCTTGTCGTGATTTGTAATAGCTTGTAGGATCCCTCGACAGGTCAGTCCTAGATCTGATGAGAGGAAGAGCCGATATCTCACTTTGTTGAGATATCCGCTTCAGATTCTTGTTTCCTTGGTGAGACAGGAATTCTTACGATCTAATCTCTTGTTGTGCACCTTGCACACCGGATGTGCTGCCAAAATTTTTGTTGCGCACAACAAGTGGTATCAGAGCTCTAGGTTAGATTTGGGAGCTTGTTCGAAGGATTCAGTGAAGGATTCCTATCTGAAGAATTAGATCGATAACATAGGAGAAACAAGCACATCGGGATCATCTCTTTCGAAGGCGATACAGAGTCTGAGCATCAATAACACGAAGATTGATGTTCCGAAGTTCAACGACAAGATTAATTTCGGATTGTGGAGGTGTCAGGTGATGGACGCCTTGGATGCACAAAATTTGGAGGAGACTCTTGAGTTACAAGAGAAACCCGCTGATATGGTGGACAAGGTTTGGAAGAAAATGAATAGTAGGGCTTGTGGAGTTATTCGGTCATGCTTGATATCGGATCTTATTTATGACATAATGAACGAGATGTCGGCGAAGAGAATGTGGGAAACACTCAATGAGAAGTATCTGACGAAGAGCATTGAGAATCGGCTTCACTTGAAGAAGAGGTTTTACCAATTCAAGATGAAGAGGGGAGTTTCCATTCGGGAGCATGTTAACAACTTCACGAAGCTAATTTCGGATATGGTCAATGTAGATATCATGGTTGAGGATGAAGACAAGGTGATGCTACTATTGTGTTCGTTGCCAGAGGATGGTTTTGGTACGTTTGTTCTCACTATGATAAATGGAAGAACTACGGTTAGCTACAAGGAGGTGACCTCAGCTTTGGTGAATTATAAGTTGAGGAAGAGTAATGACGAACCCTTCGAGAAGGCATCGGGAGATGTATTAGCAGTTCGAGGCCGTGGTCCAAACCGTCGTCCAGGTGATCGCTCAAGATCGAAGTCAAGAGGTGGCCATAGAAATATTGGTAGGAACCAGTGTCGTTTTTGTAAAGAAGAAGGACATTGGAAGAACGACTGCCCAAAGTTGAAAGACAAAGCCGGGAAGAATAAAGGGAAAGCTGTACAAGCTTCGAAAGCGAATGTTGTCAAGGCTAGTGATGACAATTCAGATACAGATTCTTCAGGCTATTCTTGCTCTGTATTACCGTCAGTTTGTTACGCTGACTCTACGGAATGGATGATGGATTCTGGTGTTACATACCATATTTACCCTAGGAGGGATTGGTTCTCAAGCTTTGAGAAATTGAAAAGAGGGGATGTCGTGCTCATGGGTAATGATCACGTATGCCCTATTGGTGGTATTGGTACAGTACGAATCCGGATGTGTGACGGGGTGACTCGGGAGCCGAAGGAAGTGAGATTCGTTCATGACGAAGAATATCATTTCGCTTGGAACTTTGGAGGCAGCTGGCTATAAGGTGATCTTGGAGAATACGACTCTGAAGGTCACAAAGGGGTCCATGGTGGTGATGCGAGGTGTCAGGAAAAATAACCTTTACTACTTGAAGGGCAAGACAGTAACATGGGGTCTGGCAGCTTCTATTACCACAGAGGAAGATGCTACCAGCTTATGGCATATGAGATTGGGACACACTGGTGATAAGTCTCTGCAGGTATTGGCGAAGCAGGGGCTATTGAAGGGTGCAAAGACCTGCAAAATGGAGCTGTGTGAACATTGCGTACTTGGGAAGAAGACAAGAGTAAAATTCGGCACCGCTATTCACAATACCCAAGGTATATTGGACTACATTCACACAGATGTTTAGGGTCCTTCCAAGCACACATCACTTGGTGGGGCCAACTATTTTGTCACTTTCATTGATGACGATTCCAGGAGGAATTGGGTATACCCGATAAAGCATAAACATCAGGTCCTGAATATTTTTGTGGAGTGAAAAAAGAAAGTGGAGCTGCAGACAGGTAGAAAGGTAAAGACTCTACGTTCAGATAACGGTGGAGAGTATAAGAGTGATCCGTTTCTGCAGTTTTACTGGGATCACGACATTAGGCGACACTTCACAGTACATGAGACACCGCAATAAAACTGGGTGGCTGAGAGATTGAACCGTACCTTGCTGGAGAATGTGCGATGTATGATGACGCAGAGTGGATTATCAAAATCTTTTTGGGCCGAAGCGTTGGTTTATACGAGCCATCTCGTGAATAGGTTGTCGTATACTGCGATACAGGGGAAGACTCCATTGGAGCGTTGGTCTGGTTCGGTAGCTAGTGACTATAAGTCGCTTCGAATATTTGGGTGTCCAGTTTATTACCATGTCAATGATGGTAAATTAAATCCGAGGGTGAGGAAAGCAGTCTTTATGGGATTTAGAGATGGAGTTAAAGGCTTCAAGTTATGGGATCCACAGGATAAGAAGATAGTTATTAGCAGGAATGTCACATTTGACGAGGCGTACATGATGAAGCCTCAAGTCCCTCAGCAGGTGGAGGAAGACCAGATTCAGGAGATATCGTAGCAGGTGGAGGATGATGTGACTCCACCCACTCCAGATAGTATTGTATCCATTGAGGCTCCTACAGAGGTGATACTGGGAGGAGATGAGATGATAGCCGGGCATTTAGAGGATACAGTGGATGTTGGGACTCAGGAACAGGGTCATGTTCAGGAGTCCATTGCAGCTAATAGACCAAGAAGAAATATTCGTCGGCCAGCTAGATATAACGATGTCATGGTTGCATATGCTTTATCAGCAGAAGTCGTTGATGATTTGGTTCCTTTTACATTCAAGGAAGCAGAGTCAAGCTCTAATTCGAATAGGTGGAGGGAAGCCATGGAGGAAGAGATGCAGTCTCTTTATAAGAACAACACTTGGGAACTTGCAAAGCTACCGAAAGGTAAGAAGGCTATTGGTTGCAAGTGGGTATATGCAAAGAAAGAGGGATCTTCTATTGGGGATATTCGGTACAAAGCCAGATTGGTTGCCAAGGGTTATGCACAGCTTGAGGGCGTTGATTACAACGAGGTATTCTCACCTGTTGTAAAGCATTCGTCGATTAGGATTCTGTTGGCATTGGTGGCACAGCTGGATTTGGATTTGGATTTGGTCCAGATGGATGTGAAAACAGCCTTTCTACATGAAGATTTAGAAGAGGAGATCTACATGACACAACCTATGGGGTTCAAAGCTGCAGGAAAGAAAGAATTAGTGTGCAAGCTGAAGAAGTCTCTTTACGGATTGAAGCAATCGCCGCGATAATGGTACAAGAGATTCGACGGCTTTATGATTGGCCGAGGGTACACGAGGAGCCCATATGACCCGTGTGTTTACATGCACAAGCTAGAGGGTACACAAGAAGCCCATATGACCCGTGTGTTTACATGCACAAGCTACAGAATGGTGAGTATATCTATTTACTGTTATATGTTGAAGATATGCTCATAGCTTCCAGGAATACTTCAGCTATTAGAAAGTTGAAAAATGAACTGTCATCCGAATTTGAGATGAAGGATCTTGGAGAAGCAAAGAAGATATTGGGTATGGAGATTGAGAGAGACAGGGTGAAGGGGAGGTTGAAGTTGACACAGAGGAGTTACTTATAGAAGATGCTGAAGAAATTCAGTTATGATGGCAATGCCAAGGCGGTGAGTACTCTATTAGCTCCCTACTTTAAGCTATCAGCTAAGATGTTACCTGTTTCAGTTGAGGACCATGAATACATGTCCAAAGTTCCATATGCCAATGCTGTGGGTAGCTTGATGTATGCGATGGTGTGTACAATGCCAGATTTGTCATAGGCTGTGAGCATGGTATCCAAGTACATGCACGACCCCGGGAAGGGTCATTGGGAGGCCGTGAAGTAGATTCTACGGTATATCAAAGGTACCGTGGATGTTGGTTTGGTATTTCAGAAGAATGAGAAGAACGGGCAGGATTGTATTGGTTACGTGGATTCTGATTATGCGGGGGATCTGGACAAGCGTCGGTCTACTAGCGGATATGTGTTTACACTAACACGAGCACCGGTGTGTTGGAGATGCACACTTCAATCTACAGTGGCTCTCTCCACTATGGAGCCAGAGTATATGGCGTTGACTGAAGCTGTGAAGGAGGCTTTGTGGTTGCAGGGATTATTGGAGAACTTGGGGATTGCACAGGAGACCCTTCGGGTATATTGTGATAGCATGTCAGCTATCTATTTAGCGAAGAACCAGGTTTATCATGCGCGCACGAAGCACATCGATGTCAGATTTTATTTTGTTCATGACGTTTTGGATGAAGGAGACGTCATGTTGGAGAAGATCCACACGAAGGACAACCCTGCAGATATGTTTACCAAAGTTGTTTCAGGTGTCAAGTTTGGTCATTGTTTGAAACTTTTGAATATTCTTCGGTGTTGAGGCATTTGGAGGCCATTGTGTGAACTACGTTCGGCTTGATTCCTTGGGCAAGAGGATACGTAGGCAGTCTTTCAGATGCAGACGGTTTGGATTAGTTGATGGGGGTGAGATTGTTTGGACTCTCGTTCGGGTCCTCAACTTGTTGTGGATTGAGTTCGTACTGGACACAACAAGTTGGGACATTTGGATGCTTTGGTGTCGGCTCAGTTTTGAGAAACTTCGCCGAGGTGGAGAATTATGATGTGGGGGCCACGGGCATCACATGCATGAAGATCACGTGAATGAAGAGCCAGCGGACAAAACCCTCAAGCCCACGCGGAATTACCAAGGCCCACCCGAATATACATCATATATATGATTGTGATTTTTTAGGTTTTGTGGTGCAAGGCAGAGGGCTCGGAACTTTGGTGGCCGTGGGGCTGATTCGTGTGTGAGGTCAGAGGCTTAGAGGGATTTTTGCGGCTACAGCAGATCAAGGCTTTGTGAAGGAGAGTTCAGTGCACGGAGTTAATTGCGGCTGTTCCTTTGAGAGAGTATTTGTGTGAGGGATCTGAGAGTTTGTGAGAGGGTTTTATTTGTGAGATTGTAAACCCTAATTGTATCTCTCCCTCTAATAGTAGATCTCCCCCTCCTTACCCCGTGGACGTAGGTTATTTGCCGAACCACGTAAAATTTGTGTTCTTATCGTGATTTGTAATAGCTTGTAGGATCCCTCGACAGGTCAATCCTAGAACTGATGAGAGGAAGAGCCGATATCTCACTTTGTTAAGATATCCGCTTCAGATTCTTGTTTCCTTGGTGAGACAGGAATTCTTACGATCTAATCTCTTGTTGTGCACCTTGCGCACCGGAGGTGCTGCCGAAATTTCCGCTGCGCACAACACTTCATGTATTTGGTCAAAACACTATTAAGTTCAAAAATATTATTATGAACTAAATCAAGTAACTCTGAATTCTAAGTGCAAATACAGCAGATTTCTCAATGAACGTTAAGCAATCTTGATGCAACATTCCTGCGAACCATAACATATATTCATCCCGCTAGTAAATTTAGCTATGCATGACTCTGAATCTATTTTGTCCCACTTATATATAAAATATATATATTCATAGGAACATTATGGTTACATCAAGCAGGTAAAAATAAGACCTTATATCAAGCTCCTATATTTTCTCGACGGCTTCTTCAGCAGCTTTAACAACTTGATATTTCTTTGAGTTTTACAGTATTTACTAGTTTTTAAATAAGAAGCACTGAAACTGATGTAGAAGAGGACTAGTAGGAATCAAAAGTCACTATGTCAAAATAAGACAAAATTTGCGCTGTCAATTAGAAACAGGCAAAAGATCGAGGCTCATTGCTTTGCCATGAGCACCAACCTCTTGACGCGTTTTGGGACAATGTAGAGAGTGAAATCATCATTTTTATGTTTTTTTAGTGTTTTAGGGTTTTATTTCAGGTCTAATAAGTTATACGGTCGAGATTAACTCTTGTTTAGGGTTGATAAGTGGATCTAGTTATTATTGTTAGCTTTGTGATGTATATTAATTAACTGAAATCTATTTAAGCTATTGTTTAGAACTGAAATTTTATCTTTACTACACTTAATTCTTTCCAATCTACTTGCAATGCAGAAAGCATCAATGGGCAATTTGTTGGTATCTATTGCAATCCTAACAAAATGTCTGCTATCGTCAATGGCTTGACCGATGAGCAAAAACAAGTGATAATGGATATGAGTTTTGGAGGTGTTTTGCACACCTCCTAAGATAAGAATGCGAAGATGCCTTTGTTATTGGTTAATGACTAAACTCAATACGTATAATAAAAAAGTTAAAATAAGAGATTATGAGATACTGATTACAGAAATGGATGCATTTTATTTAAATATTATGCCGAGCCACCTACCAACAGATGATCATTTCAAAAGAGCTTTCATGCTTCCTTTATTGGGACTTGTGCTTGCTCCAACAAATGACAAGGATTCTATACCCCAATTATCTCAATGTACTGATTGACGTTGAAAAAATTTGTACATACGATTGGGCTAGATTCACTCTTGACTTTTTATTCTCAAGCATTGATAGTTAGAGGAAAAAGAATGCAAAGTACGTGCATGGATGTACACTTATGTTACAGGTAAGTTATTTCATTAAGTATGTGAATACATTTTTACTATTTCATCCTACTTTGGCTTGTATAACTATATGTTTGTCTTTTCCCATAAGTTGTGATATTATGAGCACTTTAGATTTTCGGGCAATAACTTGGATTACAATGTTAAAATTCCTCTATTGATGGTACATTGGACTGAGAAGCGATGTGTATTAAGAGAGAACTTGGAAAATGAATTTGGTCGTGCTGATAACAAAACATACCATGAATTTCCAAAAAAAAGAGGTAAATAGAATGAGTAACTACTACTAGACTATTTTATGTTATTAATCCTAGAAGTAGTATTTTACTAATATTTTTTTTGGTCTTTTCTACAGCTGGTAATGCTATTTAACTTACAGATAGATCATGTGGAAGAAAGAACAAGAGCATCAGAGAGACAAAGTGCACCACCATCAAATATTAGCCTGATGGTCTATATGTGCTTCTACTTTATCACACGTTTCCATATTTTATTTAATTTACTTATGTAAATATGTATTAGGAAAATGATGATGCTTCTGAATTCATATGTATTATGTAAAAAATGATAACCGTATGCTATCATTTCGATTTGCTTCCTACGAACGGAGTATGCATTCCTTGGAAAGTAATTTGAAGAGATTTATGTTTGAAACTAAAAACTCTCTATCTGAGCGGAGAGATGGTAATGCTACATTCAAAGCCGATGTCAGAAAAAGCTTATCGAATCTTGAGGTTAAAATTTTGGTTATGCATTGTAGTTGTAAATTTTCTATTTAATTATACACAATTTTAACTTATTTGGTAAATTATATGTCTAGAATTAATTACATGCGTAGACTTGAAGAAAAAATATGCGGTTCGCCCACACCTCCTAAAAGTGAAACATTTGAAAAAGAAAGTAGACATCCACCTAGCCATGATACAAATATTGGAGCAAACACTACTTCAATTGATTTAAATATAGAAACCTCCCAATATGAATTCACAATGGACGATGAATGACGAATCTTATGTATCGCCTGATTACGAATGGAGAGAAAGTAGTAAGCATCCTCAAGGTGTAGTTAAGGACACGAAACCATTGACTAATGTAAAGAAGAAACTTACATTTGCATCAAAAAGAACGAAGAAATTTAAGGATGCATGAAAGAAATTTTCAGAAGAACATTGAGGATACAACCTGCTTGTCCTCGTGTAAAACAAATTCAATGCATGAAGAGAAAATGAAATCTTCTTTTCATGGGGCACAAGAAGGAGATCATGACTTACTCCCTCCATGCCTTACACGATACGAGGCTGATGCTATTATTTATTGCAAGACATATATAAGAGGAAAAAAGAAAAATAAGTCTTTTGTTCAGATTGGTGATATCATCCTCACTGCAGAAGAATTTAATCCTTTGCTTGCAAGTGAACATTATGGAACAGATGCATGGTTAACTAGTGAGGTACATTTTTATTATACACAAAATCAAATTCATTTTGAAATTTGTTCTCATCTCAAGAGTTTTTATAAGTTTCCTTTGATTTTGTGTGATATATATAAACTTGCTCATTTAACATTGTTCTTTCAGATAATTGATGCATATGGACATTTGCTTACACTCAAACGCAGTAGTCATCATCCTGATAACAAAAGGATAAGCTACCAGACATGCTTCATGTACATTTTACTTTAGAAAAATGTAGATAAAGGAGGAATATCATCGTCACACAATTTTAGTGGGAGAAAATGTGTGAAATATGTTTGTGAAATTATGTCATATGACATGGTATTTTTAAATATTATGTTTCCATTTACAAGATATTTTGTGATATAAATTCTACAACTAAGGATTGTTGTATTTTGAAAGGTGTTTTTCCCAACGAATAGTGAGGGAAACCATTGGTATTGTTGTTGTTATGCTTCCTCAGATGAAGAGGTTCCAAATTTTAAACTCAATGCTTCGTGGGATGGTTGACGCGCAATACAACAAAGTTATCACGGTTTTTGTGAGTACATGATACCTCTTTATAATTCATAATCATTATATGTTTGAATAGTATATTTATGTTTTTTTTTCTCTTTTGAGATTTTATAGATGCGTGGAATCCAAATATATGTTGAAACTGCTAAATTACAATCACCTGAGATGGCTACATCATTGCGAGATGTAAATATTACTACTTGGGGACTGGAGTATATAGCTCAGGATATTCCACAACAAACTAATGCATAAGATTCTTAAAATCCTCATATTTTATGATGTAATTCTATGTTTGATCATATTTTAATTTTCAATAATCTGAAGTTGGCTAGCCTTGATATATGTTGAGGTTTTCCGAATAATCTTTTTGTATTTGTTAATTTGAGATGCCAGGATTGATTGTGGACTGTATGCTTTAAAGTTTATGGAATATAGGGATGCAAATCGTATGAGAGTTAATATAAGCCCGGTATGCAATATATGTAACTGAAACATTATCTTTTATTTTATAAGATTCCTTCACTTGAGATTTCTAATTTTAATGTTTACCTTGTTGTGCAGGCATACATCAAAATGTTCCCTAGAACATTGATTGTTGAACTCATGGTGTCTGAATGGAATGAACTGGAAGAGATAAGGCAAGAGCTCAAACAAATATCAAATGCTAAAACACACAAGGTGACAAAAACATGTTCGATTTGATGGTCTCCTCGAAGCTAAATATCAACAAGGAAAATGTTAAAAGAGCCCAAGCTGAAGGGTCTGCTCGTGCTTGTGAAAATGCTCTCAATGTAACAGAATGTTAAACAAGCACACCTCATGAACCGTATATCCGATTTGAGTGATTCTAGATTCTATAAAAATCTATTTTAATTATAGATATGTACTATGGCTATTAGGGAATTTTCTGTTAAGAGTTTCAATTCAAACTGATTGTAGATTATTTTTCATTAAATCTGGACGTGGTGATTTCATACTTTGACTAGCTTCGTGAAAGAGTTCGAACAAACGTTACTCTTAAATTGGTCTAACTGTTCATCCTCTGTTCTTCTACGCAATATGAGTTTTGAGACACATTTATTCTCCAGCTGCCCTTTTAGTGCTTCTATTTGGATGAGGATCATATACGGACCAGTTGGGTCCTCTTGCCAAACTTGAGAACAGAGATATTCGCCGGACATAATTGCTTTATTTGGTAAAGCTCGTCAACTTTGCTGTCGTCATCGTTGTGGCTTGCGACTCCCCTCTGTCTCCTGATCAAGGCGCTAAGACTCTCCTTTCTCAAAAAAAAAAAAATACAGAATGCATGATAAGTTTTACAAGCTTAAACTCATTTCCCTTCCGATCAAACGAATTAAGGCACTGGAGAAGCTCAAAGATTAAGGAAACACAGCATAAACATTAGCTAATTAATCTCGTTTCAGAGTACAATTTATCTCAAACAGTTTTCTCAAACAAATTCGAATTGCATTATAAGTTTTACAGGCTTAAACTCATTCTCCTTGCGATAAAAAAAAATGCACTGCACGGATTATTAGTCTCAGCTCAGAAATCGGCAAGCAAGTTTTTTCCCTCCGAAGCCATCTTTTTCAGCCACATTACACTTGTGTACTTTGATTTGAAGTAATGCAACTTTAGGATCCGAGGTCTTGTTAGCAATTGCATCTGATGGAACTCCGACGATCCCTACCTAAAAATTAATTCATCAGTTTATGCAAAGTTTTCTTTAATAAGTTAATGCAGCTCAATAGAGACCAAGTGATATAGACTCTCGGATCTAGGTTTTCGGCAACCTCAGTATCCCACCTGTCGCCGTTCTCAAGTAGTTTCTCCTTATCATAGAGCAACTACTAGAAATGATGAAATCTACAGCTTCAATTGTGATTTCTTTGTGCTGGGCATATTTACGATCACAAATGTGGTGAGATTACACAGTTCTTGATTTTGGCAATCAATAGAATTTGAGGAACTAAATTCTGCTTGTAAACAAACAAGCACCTTATACTGTATTATGGAAACCAAGCAATACTATTGTACGTCATACTATCGATCTGAGCTCAATCTAAGGGTATCCCTGAGTATGCCACAAAAAGTAATCTTGTATAATGGCATATATGAACCTACCGCTTTATATAGCAACGCTCCTCCCCTAGTTGGGTATCGGCGTAGTGCACTTTCGCCACGAAATCTGGGGCCTAAAGGAAACCACCGTCCATTAGAATGCATTTGCCGACATTTAAAGAAAAATTCAAAATTATGAGCAACATAATGAACTATGGATTATAAATTACAAGACATTACCAGTACTCCAATCCTTGGCAACCTCTTTGTGCAAGACTGGAATAGTAACCAAAATCATGAAAACAAAATGACAATTCCAGTTGCTAGGTATAAATGGAAAACTCAAGGTCATGATACCACTGCAAATAGCAAATTTGGCCTGATTTCTGACAATTGCTAAGAGAACATGGAAACAAAATGACCATCCACGCCATCTTAGAAATGTACTTAAATGCTTGATTATTATACTTCATATAAATCTAGATGACGCTTCAAATGTTTGAAATTATTAGACATATAGCAAAGTTCAATACAAAGTCTGAGCTGACAGCGAATGACACAGCACTGTATCTAATGATGCCCATACGTAATTTTAGTCAGACAGGATGTAAGGAAAGCCAAGGAGTTTTGTCAAGTAATCTCCAATTTTCATATTTGTGTTTATTTGCATGAAAGAGAAACAAGTATGACAGTAAACCCACTTTTCGAAAAGCATGTTATGGAAGCCAGAAATACCAAGAAGAAAATAAACCATGTATTCAACAATAGAAATTAAAATAGTAATTTGTTAACAACTTCGGTAATTAATAAGTATTAAAAACAAAACACAGCAAATAGATCATAACATAACCTATTATACTCAATTCTATTGAGTCCATGATCGAAAAACAATATAGTTCATAGTCCCACAAAGTAACAACAATGTCATTTACAAATAATTTCTTCAAGATATGTTCGTTTCAACAAACTGAAGTCGCGGAGGGACAAAAATAGTAGAAAGAAAATATTAGATCTGTGACATATTATTAGATAAATAGTAAACAACTAAATAATAAAAGAGTTACTTAAATGTGCAAAGTTTTCAAAGATGTTGTTGTGAACGCCACAGATTGTAGTGTGAACGCCACAGATTGTAGTGTTCTTGGTGGTCAACAAAATTCGCTGAACTTTTATTAGAACTTGGACAACTACGAATGTTGTGACCTTGTTGGTTGCACATACCATAATGATTGGTTCGTTTCTCGCTATATGCCCTCAGTCTTTTTCTTGGTGCACCTTTTGTCTTTGCTCGAATAGAGTCTAACATGGGTGTCGTATCTACATAATACTCCTCTACATTTATGTCAAATACTTCCTCATCTGAATTATAATCACGGTAAGCTTCAGGTTCACTTTCTTTAAGTTCAACTGATGATAATTTGCTATTAAGTAAAGTCAAAAGTTCAGAAAATTGATCTTCAGATTCAGCTGACTTGTAACACACTTCTTTTGATAGTTTCACCAATTTTTGATATCTAATTGTACGATGTGGGACTTCATAAACACTACTGCGACGTCTAATGAAAGTAAATCCAGCTATAACATTTTTGGCCCATCACTGCCAAATACAACACTCTGGAATTGATGTAAGTTTTAAGTGATTCATTAAGGAAAACATATGACAAGATGGTATTCCTTTTGTTTGTAGTTGAAAGCAATCACATGACATTTTAACAATCTCTTTACTTTCCTGTAGGCTGTCTAAAAATCACAATAGATAGCTGATCCCCATCAAGCTTCAACAAACAAAAGCTACAAACAGAGGACTTTTCACATAGATCAAGAAGAGTTACAAATCAACGACACTTCTGACAGCTGATGAAAACTCTATTCAGTAGCCTTCATAACCAACTGTGAGAGTTACAATCTGACGACTTTCACACCCCATAACAAGCAAAGATCAATGAGCAGTAGCCTTTGCGATGTTGTAATGGACGAGGTTACAAGCCAACAACCTCTCCCAAACGCAGAGTCCACCTCTGCATTTCCCAAACTCAAAACGCATACGAACTGTGCGTTCTCCAGTAGACATTCAACTCTGCAACGTAGAGTTAAAACACAAAACGCACAGACTGTGCGTTCTTCAGCAAACACTCAACCCTGCGTCTCAAACTCAAGACGCAGAGTTGAGATTCAGCACAAAAGCGGCATGTGCGCATGCGGCCTGTGCGTTTCAAATCTCTAGCAGAGATTTAACTCTGCGTCTCAAGCCTTAGGGGCAGAGTTAAGGCCCAGAACGCCAAGTTAGGCGTTTGACTTGTTCAAACACAGATTGAACGGCCTAACAACCGTTTATCCCACGTTCTGAGGGATTCTCGCCCACATAGGAGCGGATTTAGGGGTTGGTTACACCCCTTATCCCCCTATAAATAACCGCATTACTCAACTGAGTAAAGGGTTGATCGGTCTCGGCAGCTAAACCACACGGAAAAGGCGATTTTCTTGAAGATCAACGAACTGATCGGCAGTTAGTTAATCAAATCTCAGAGAATCCCTTCACCAACGGCAGATCTACTTGGCTATTAACCGAATTTTTGGCTCTAACAACTCCGTTACAGAGTTTCAACTCGCTCTGAGTTCTTAAACTCGTTAAGAGTTCTTAATTAAACTTGCAATGCAAGTTAATTACACTAATCGATTATTCGGTTTTTCAACAACTCTTTTTAGAGTTTTTAACTCGTTCTGAGTTTCTTAAACTTGTTAAAAGTTCTAAACCGGATTCATCATACAAGTCAATCGTTCTCGTGAGACAAGACGGTCTGATCGTCAACAGAGAGCAAATTCGACGCAGGCATTCGAATGAGGCACTCCATCGCTACCAAGAAGAACCTAGAATTAAACAAAGGGGAGAATCAAATTTATTCTCCTTTCTTTTGTAATCGGAATCCAAATTGTAATCGATTTTGAGAGAATACAAATTAATATTTCTTTTATTTTTTTACATCAAATTTTCTACAAACAAAAGATGGCGATTTCGCTGGGGAAAAGCTTCTCTGACGAAGAAGTGGTGACGCAATCTGACGTCTACCTCACTGGAACGACCGTCGAAACTCTCATTGTAGAGTTCGATCAATTCAAGTACGAGGAGGCCCTCTCCTCTGGGTCGCTTAGCCCTAAAGCTAGGCGCGATACCCGTAAGATCTCTAAGGAGGTCGTAACTACTGCTGAGACGCCGAAGAAAGCCCTTTCCTTTGGCCAAGACCTTAAACTCGCTCTGCGAGTTGAAGATTCCACACCCGTATCAACACGGCGTGTAATAGGTTGTAAGAGGCCTATGACGGAGAAAAATCCAACCAACGCCAACGACGTTGCAGCCAAGGCGTTGAAGCAAGCCAAGAAAAACGCCGCTCGACGAAGGAGAAGATCCATAGGGCGAGCGCACTTGCGGAATAGCCAGTCTCTCACCCAACGCGAAGACTGCGTTTCTAATCCTCTGCCCGAACTCTGCGTTTCTGTTCCAGAACGCACACTTTGTGGTAACGAGCCCGATTATGAGCCTCGTGTAATCCAACTTAAACATGGCCCTCAGGGCTGCGTTATTCAATCCAGACGCACACCTCAGGAGTGCGTCTCAAAAGCAAAACGTGACCCTCAAAGGCACGTTCCATCAACCAAACACACACCACAAGTGTGCGTTCAATCAAAGAACGACCCTCAGGGGTCTGTTTCATTAAACAAACGCACACCACAAGTGTGCGTTCAATCAAAAAACAACCCTCAGGGGTCTGTTTCATTATCCAAACGCACACCACAAGTGTGCGTTCAATCATAACATGACCCACAGGGGTCTGTTCCACCAGCTAAACATAGGCTTCGGCCTAATGTTTATAAACCAAAACGTGGCCTTCGTGTTTCTTCTTAAGAACACAATGTGGTCCGCCGAGTTCAAAAGAGTTGGCATGGATTCAAAATCCATGCCCAACAAGAATCAGTTCTACCCACTCAGGGGCAGGGGGTTCCATTTCCAACCTCACAAGATTCTCCTCAAGTCTCTGATTTGCGTGAATTACTATCAAGAGGCAGACCAACTCATCAAGCAGTTCATTCATGCCAGTGCGAACGGCTTATATCAGCAGTCCTTTTAGAATGTCACTACTGTACACCTGAGCCCCGCAAATCTGTGTTCGACAGACTGGCTGGCATCGCTAGACCTACCAAGCGACAACGTCATAATAAAAAGAAGGCATCTGAAATCGAATATCTCGAGGTCACTATCAACGTGATCGGCAGAGGAAAAGCCTCTCATCCCGATTCTGATGAGTCGCAAAGAAGCGAGGTCACTATCAACGTGATCGGCAGAGGAAAAGCCTCTCATCCCGATTCTGATGAGTCGCAAAGAAGTCATTCCCCGACTATTCGGGAAATTTGTGATGAGTTCGAGGGAGTATATCGACACACTCGGACCCGGACAGGAGCTATCCGTTCGGTTGACTATCAGAAGTTGGCCAAGGGGATTACTTCGGGTGATGAACATTCGACAATTGCCGAATCTCAATCTTCAAGCTCTATTGGAGCACAAGAGGTTTCTGCTTACATGACGGGAAACCCCGAAGACTTAGCTAAGAGAGTTGACGAACATCACGCCATGCTCCAGGCACAACAGGAGACACTTCTCCAAATAAAGGATATGTTGGCCCAGCTCTTTGCCGAAAAAGGCCAAAAACCTGAATCTTCCATGAGGACAACGTCAAATGGAAAGCAGAAAGCACACGAATATTCGGATCGTGAGACTCACAACCTAGAATCCTCTTCTGAAAATGAGAAGGAGATGGAAAAAGAGCTGCATCCTCAGTCCTCTAAGGTGGATGAACTAGAAGCTCGCCTTAACGCAATCGCCAATAGAAGCGAACTCCGTGAAGAAGGGGTGGTACGGCCTTATCCTGCTGAGTAGGATACAGCTCCCTACCCACCGAAGTTCAAGGCCCCTACCTTGCAACCGTTCGATGGCACAGAATCACCAAATCAGCACATCTACTACTTTAAGTCTCAAACTGGAGATGTGGTAGCAAACGACGCCATCCTGACTCGGCTGTTCATCGGTACTCTTAAAGGGGTTGCTTTCGAGTGGTTCATGAAATTGCCTGCTGGATCTATTCAGAAATGGGTAAACTTGGAAAGGCTTTTCTTGGCCAGGTTCTTCGAGGACGATACGGAAGTTTCGGTCCCGACTCTTCTCGTCACTAAGCAGAGGAAGGGAGAATCTATCAAGACCTATGTGGAGAGATTCCGCAGTATGGCGTTGCGATGCCCTTCAGGTATGACCCAATCAACTTTGGTTGAAACTTGCAGGCACAACTTGCAGATACAACTCCTTGCTTAGATGGGAGTAGCAGAATGTCGCTCCTGGAGGCAACTGGTATCGCAAGGAGAACAAGCCAAAGAGATTGTCGCTCGAGTTAAAGCCGAAGAAGCTACACAGCCCAAACCGCAACAGCAACGTAATCAGCACAATGCCCAGCAGTCTAAAGGAAAGGAGACTTTGGCAGCCGACGCCAACACGCGAGCATCACCACCTACTAAGCAAGGCAAGAGGAAAGGAGACTTTGGCAGCCGACGCCAACACGCGAGCATCACCACCTACTAAGCAAGGCAAGACACCAAATCAACAAAGAGCGCCCAAGCAGTATTCATTTAAAGAGGAGCATGTAGATACCTTGTTCCAGTTACTGCGGAAGAATAACAAGCTACAGTTTCCCGAAATCAAGAAGCCGGGTGAAGCAGGGAAGGTGGATGATCCTAATTATTGCCGCTATCACAGGTTCCTAGGACATCCTACCAAAAGGTGCTATGTCTTTAAAGACATCCTCCAAAATTTGGTGAATGCTAATGTGCTCACCTTGAAGCCAGAGCAAAAGACCGTATCCACCAATATGATAGCGGTCCAATTCGGTGACTTCCCTCCGGTAGCGGCCGCAGATGGTGTTGTCCCCATTCATAAAGGAGAAATACACCTGAAAAACACTAACTTGTATAGTTAGAAGGACAGGGGGTTGGTACCCCTCACTACCCCAAAAGGGGAGATCATGTGGGTACATCCCGACCTGGTAGAAGATTAGCAGAGGACGAAAACCACATCCGAAAAGAAGAAAGGAAAGGCTAAGTCATCCAACATGATTAGCCCCTCTGTTAATGAGGATGATGATCACCTCAAACCTCTTACCGATTCAGAGGAAGAAAGGATTGCCCTGGCAGCATACCTAGGAGATAACCCTGATACTCGGTCAGGAAAGGCTTACTTGAAAGACTACAACCAGAATGCTCAAGAAGCTGAAGAACAGCCCCAAGACGCTGGGGGTTCTGTACCAAAGAAGCCGATCGATAAAGGGAAACAAAAGGAGCTCCGGTTCAACAAAAAACTTCACCAGGAACTTGGGGAGTCGAGCGCTCCTTTCCAATTCAATGTCATGGCACAACTGGCCAACATACCGGCCAGGATTACTCTATATGAGCTCCTGAGGTTATCCAAAACTACCAAGGAATCTCTGATCGAAGCCTTAAAGAATACGGAAAGCTTTATTACACAAGTCACTCCGATCCCTGAAGCCTTTGAAGATCAACCTTGCCTGCAATGTCTGCAAGCGGTAAGAAGTTTACCTTGCATATCGTTCACGCAGGAAGACATGCAGGTCAAACACAAGCATGACAGACCACTGTACTATACGGGGTATATCGGATCCTCCGAAATCAGTCGTGTCTAAGTAGACCCAGGCTCAGCGCTCAGCATCATGCCTTATAGGGTCATGCAGGTCTTAGGGATTCCTATGCATCGGCTGAACACCACCCAGACCACTATCTTTGGTTTCAACACTAACAGCACTCGACCCCTGGGGAAAATCAAACTCAGGTGTCAAATTGGAGATCTCAAGTCCGAAGTGACTTGTTACATCATAGATGCGGACACGTCCTACAATCTGTTGCTAGGACGACCATGGATACATGCAAACCGTATTGTCCCATCTACCCTACATCAGGTTATGAAGTATGCTAATGATGAAGGAGAAGTTCGAACCTTGATTGCGGAAAAATACCCTTTCCGAGGGGTGGAAAACTTTCACACCGACTCCGTTTTCTACCTAGAATCTCAGGAGAAAGAAGATGTGGACAGCGGAAACGAAGCTGACATTGAACCGGATCCTGAAGAAGATTATCCATGGGAACTGAATCTAGATGTAATGGGTCAGGATGAGAGTAATAATAATGTACCGAGCGAGGGTGAATGGTGCATTAATGAAGATTTTATTTTGGCGTACTTGTCTGATGTGTCCTCTAAAAATAAACAAATAAAGAATGATCTTAATGCAGGTACCAACCTGTGGCATACATTGTGCGCAGAAGCATCCCTCACATTGCCAATTAATTTATCCTTCACTTCAGATGAAGAAATAGAAGATGCACGGAAGGCTATCTTCAAAGTCCCATCCAAAAGGAAAGGGCAGAAGCCGATCTGTTTTGGTAAAGTCAAACCCGAACAACTCAAACGAGGAAGTTCGGGGGAAGATGACGGAGTCTCCCAATTTCATTACCACGAACCCAATTCTATACATTTAATGAAACGAATGGGATATAACTTTGATGAAAAACAGGGTTTAATTTTCAGGAAAGGTAGGCGAACCCCGATCCGAATGTCTCTAACCCCTGAAGGAAAACCTCCGGATTATTATCAAAAAATCGGAAGGGGTTTAGGTTATGTCACAACTCCCCCTGCCTCAGAAAATGAAATCAGTAATTTGAAGGAAAACCTCAGGATTATTACAATAAAACCGGAAGAGGTTTAGGTTATGTCACAACTCCCTCTGCCTCAGAATATGAAATCAGTAATTATCTGCGTCAAGATCACTCATCCGGAACATCTTCCTGGGAATCTGACGTCAGTGTCGGACCTTTCTTTAAAAGTTTGACTGTGAACATGGTTTCAACTAGTCACCCAGATGAAGATGCAGGGGGTGACGAAGAGTTAATCGAATCAACCAATGACCCGTGGATCAAACGCCTTAACATATTATGGGATATGCGTTTCGAACAACGCGAACCACCCACTGAAGATAACGTAATCCAGGTCAACATGGGAGGCGAATCTGACCCTAAACCAATTTTCATAAGCGAAAGCTTATTATCATCCGAGAAAGAAGATCTTATATCTCTCGTCCGAGAATATATAGATGTTTTTGCTTGGAATTATGAAGATATGTCTGGCCTTGACCCAAAAGTGGCCATGCATCGTCTCAACATCGATCCGGATGCCAAACCCGTTAAACAACAACAACGCCGGTTTCGTCCAGAGATCATGGAAGCAATTGAGTCTGAAGTTAAAAAACTTATAGACTCAGGTTTTATCAGAGAGGAACAACACCCGGACTGGGTGGCCAACATTGTTCCAGTTCCCAAAAAGAACGGTAAGGTTCGGATATGCATCGACTTCCGTGACCTTAACGCAGCTTGTCCAAAAGATGAGTTTCCTCTTCCTATCACTGACGTCATGATCGATAACACCTGCAGATATGAAAGGATGTCTTTCATGGACAGATTCTCCGGGTATAATCAGATAAAGATGCACCCGAAAGACGAAAAACATACTGCTTTTAGAACACTACTGGGGGTGTATTGCTACACAGTGATGCCCTTCGGCCTAAAAAACGCAGGTGCAACTTATTAACGTGCAATGAATGCCATATTCCACGAACACTTACGTAAGAAGATCGAATGCTACGTTGACGATATAGCAGTAAAAAGCTAACATAAGAGTGATCATCTTACAGACTTGAAGACAATGTTCGATATCATGCGAGCACATCAACTGAAGATGAACCCAACAAAATCATTCCTGGGGGTATCAAGCGGAAAATTCCTAGGATTTATCGTCACATCCAAGGGAATCTCTCTTGATCCAGAGAAAGTGCGTGCTATCCAAGATATGCCGCCTCCGAAGAATCTTAAAGAACTTAGAGGTTTGCAAGGCAGACTGGCCTACATTCGGAGATTCATATCTAATCTTTCGGGGTGCTGCCAACCTTTCTCTAAACTCATGAAGAAAGGAGTGTCTTTTGTTTGGGACGAAGAATGCCAAAAAGCATTTGAGGAGATTAAGAGATATCTCACTCAACCGCCAGTTCTAGTGGCCCTAATATCAGGAAAACCATTCATGTTATATGTAAGGGTTATGGATCATTCTCTAGGAGCTTTGTTGGCCCAGAACAACGATCAAGGGCAAGAGTAAGTCATCAACTACTTAAGCAGAACCATGATGGGAGCCGAGCACCGGTATAATCCGGTCGAAAAAGAATATCTCGCTTTGGTGTTCGCAGTTCAAAAGATGCGACATTACCTAGTTGGACAAACAATTCACGTCATCTCTAAGGTGAATCCCTTGAGAGTTCTGATGACGAAGCCATCATCTCTAAACTGTCGACTCGCCAAATGGGCCATTCTCTTGTCACAATATGACATGCAATTCATGCCCCAAAAAGCGGTCAAGGGTCAAGCATTGGCAGATTTCTTAGCTGATCACCCGGTGCCAGGGACATCTAAGTTGTATGAAGAATTGCCCGACGAAGTTGCTGAAGCTTGTGTTACTCAAGAAGCTACACAAGTGTGGAAATTGCTCTTCGACGGTGCATCCAGAGCAAATCCTCATGAGGCAATTACAGCAGGAGTAGGAGTGGTGTTCGTCTCTCCGAACGGTCACATAATCCCAAGAGGATTTTCCCTAATCGAATCCTGCACCAACAATGTAGCTGAGTATAATGCTCTGTTATTAGGAATGCAATTTGCTGAAGAACTCAATATTCGGCATCTCGAGGCTTACGGTGACTCTCGGCTCATCGTAAATCAAGTCTGAGGGAATACGAAGTGCGTCATGAGGATCTAATCCCGTACTACTTTACAGTGCTAAAGCAAGCTAAAAAGTTCGAAGGTTTCTTCATCGAATACATTCCACGAGCTCAGAACGCTTATGCAGACGCTTTAGCCTCGTTAGCAACTTCACTGGCATTACCACCAGGGGCTAAAACAATGATTCCAGTCACGGGACACGAACTATACGGTTCCAAGATTCATATAGAGGAAAGTTTGGACAAGACAATAGCATGAGAAGTCTGTACAACCTCCATGGAGTTGGAATCTAGGGATTGGAGATTCCCGTATATCGACTATGTCCTGTACGGAATTTTGCCCGATGACCCTAAGGAAGCGGCCGCTATCAAACGAAAGGCCCTCTGATTCTATTACGATACAGTTTCCTAAATCATGTATCGTAAATCATATGATGGAGTTTTACTTCGATGCCTCTCTCGAAAGGAAGCAAAAGAGGCCCTCAAGAAGGCCCATCACGGAATGTGCGGAGCTCATCAACCCGGAGCTAAATTGGGGGATCGCCTCCAACGAATTGGCTATTATTGGCCAAAAATGTTCTCAGACGCAGTCGACTACGCTAAACGCTGTCATGCATGTCAGATTCATGGGGACTTTATCCATCAAGTGCCAGGTAATTTGCATCCCACATCTGCATCTTGGCCATTTGAAATGTGGGGCATGGATGTCGTGAGACCAATCTCTCCTCCGACTTCCAAAGGGAACCGGTTCATTCTGGCCGTGACCGATTATTTCTCCAAATGGGCGGAGGCAATCCCGCTGAAAGAAGTCAAGACTTCGAATGTAATTAAGTTCATCAAACATCATGTCATCTATCGTTTTGGAGTCCCAAGATGGATAGTTCACGACAATGGGACACAATTCGTCAGTTTTGGGTTTCAGAGATTTTGTGATAAATTTAGAATCCAAAGCGTTGCCTCTACGGCATATTATCCACCAGCAAATGGCCTTGTAGAAGCTTTTAACAAGACCATCGTAAAGCTTCTCAAAAAGTTTGTTTCCAAGAGCCAACGCGATTGGGACAAAAGACTCGGTGAATGTCTGTGGGCCTACCGCACAACGGTGAGGACCACTACAAGAGCTACGCCATTCTCGTTAGTATACGGTTGCAAAGCTGTACTACCACTTGAGATTCAAATCCATTCCCTGAGAGTCGTGATTATAACTGGACTAACAGAAGAAGAGAAACATCAACGACGTCTGCCAGAACATGAAGCTTTAGATGACAAATGACTTCAAGCTAAGCAGCAAATTGAGCTATATCAAGCCCGAATTTCTAAAACCTACAATAAAAAGGTTAAAGAACGGATTTTTAAGAAAGACGATTTAGTTTTGGCCAACAGACGACCCATGGTAATGACACACAAAACCAAAGAGAATTTCAATCCTAAATGAGAAGGGCCCTTCGTAATAGAATCAGTGTATTCAAATGGACCTTATCGCCTTATCAATCAAAAAGGAGACAGGCTCATGATGCCAGTTAACGGGAAGTTCCTTAAGAGATACTTTCCATGAATCATGCAGCTCCCTAAACCCCAGCCGAGTCAGGCTGGGGGTTGCCGATTCATAGTGTATTTCAGGAATAAAAGTTTAATTTTTCTGCTTTGTATGTCGTCATGTTAACAATACACTTCTGACGATTGAAATTTTCTGGAATTATTCTAAGTAGTAATAAAGAGAATTTCGATTTCATGCTAAGTTAACAGTACACTTACGGCATTTGCATTACTTTTCATTGTCCTGAACTAGATTTCAATAAAAGAGATAATGAAAGGCAAAATGATATCATTTTCATTCAATATTGTTAATTTGAATACAAAGTGAAGACAATCGAAATGAAAACGATACAAAATTATTCCCCAGCTAAAAAGCAATTCAAAATTTTAAGCGTCGGGGCCCATCAGCCTAAAGGACTTGAGTTTAGATTTCAAAGCTGATATGTTCTCCTCACGAGCCTTTTTGATTTCTTCTGTTATCTTGCTCTTGAGCTCCTCTTCATTAGGTGTTGCTTCTGCAATCTCTCGCCGAATCTTATCAGCAGCAACAATCTCATCGTAATAACCTTTGAAAATCCCATCACAGTGAGCAGCTAACCCTTTTATGACTTCCATATCGTCAGTCAGTTGGGCATTTATCTGAGAAAGCTCAACACCCGTGCGAGCAAGTTCTGCTGCAGTATCCCGGATACCCATAGCAAGGTTGCCCATGTCTATTTGTATTTGGAGATGCTCCTCACGCATGCTGGCAATACGAGACTCTTTCTCAGACAGACTCTTCTGAAGAGCCTCTTGATGCTGCACTCTCAAAGCTTTGGCCTGAGAAAGAGCCTGATCCACTTCTGGTCCTATGTCGTTGTGTTGTAGCATTGAAAAGAATTCCAATTCATATTCCAGAATAACAATGCTCTCACGACAATTATCGGTCCACAATGCATTCTCCTGGTTCCCGATCTTGGCGAGACACTCCAGTAGATGGGGTTCAAAAACCTTGAAACTCACGTCCCCGAGACTAACGACGTCGATAGTCATTTGCATCCAATGCTCTAATTGTTCGATAAGCTTCCTCAAAGTTTCCGAGCTTAGGGGTGGAGCAGTCGGATAAATAAAGCAATTCGCATAATCAGTGCGAGTGGGGCGATGGACAGCTTCAGATGATAACTTTTCGGGCATATTTGACACTGAGCCTGGGGTGGCCGACCCCCGCCCACCTGTTGTCATCTCAGGACCGGGAGGAGCAGCTTGAAGCATAGTATCCCCTCTGTTCTCAGGAGATGCAGCACGCGCCGACTTTATGGCATCCCCCATCAACTTGGCTTTATTGGAATTCTTAGCTGCAATGGGTTTTCGTTTGCGAATGCTTCTGTCATATTCACCTACCTCCTCAGCAGTAAGGGGCCTCTTCCCTGATGATCTTAAGGAGCGAGGCTCAGGAGGGGGTGCTCCCTCGAGAACTTCTTTAGTATCCTCTTCTTCAGAAGGCTCAGCAGCGGGTAACTCCTTCAGGATCTCCTCGATTCCGACCGCCTCTCGTTCGCAGGACAGATAATCCTCTATCCCTGGTAATCGAGTCCTGGCAGAACCACTTCTCGATTTATAAAGTTCTCGGATTTCATTTATGTATGAAGTATATATATCATATTCGGGGATTTGAGAAGCTTTGTCAAACCAATCGCGGAAGTCCGCTACGGTGGAACAACTAGGCGGCAAACTAGGCAGAGTAAACTACGCATGAGTCCCTCGGACAGAAAAGAAATACCAAGCACGAGCACCTTCGTATAGATTCCCGATGTGAGCTAATCGCGGATTAGGGTTACCAACATAAAGCTGGTCATACCCGAACTGTCGAGCAAAACGCGAGGGAACGTATGGCGCAATTATACATCTCTCACCTAGTCGGAAAACCAGGTAGCCCACTCTGATGGTGAGAAGCCATTGGAAGGTCTCTGTGTTTAAAAGCGAGGACCCTTCGAAGACTACGTCGCCAAACTTCGGGCCTTCTTCTTCAGCCCCATCGAAACAAGGGCGGCAATAAAAAAGATCATAATTATCTTCCAAAGACAAGAGTTGTCTAGCCCGGACTATGTACACGGTCGTCCATGTGGCTGACTCAAGCCTCTGTACGAAAGGAACAGAGGTATCATTATCATGTATGATCCCCGTCATCAAAGAGGGACAATGCAGCACAAACCAAGCCACTAAATAAGTATAGGGCATTGGTGCACGGGGTTGGGGAGTCTTCCAAACTTTCCTCCCAGCAACATTCATCTCCTTGACGTCGAGGAGTTCAGAAATCAAATCTCATAAGCCTTTCTGCAGACAACCTGTCATTGCAGAGAGAATACTTAGAGGTCTTCCATGAGCTAGGAGAACGGCTGGGTAGACTACCTCAACCAAGATCGATTCAGCCGGTTTCGACAGCATGACGCACCGCTTCAACCATAGCATCAGGAAACTAGCAAGGAGGGCCGTGTCAGAGATGGGAATTGTAGCTAATGATGAAAACTTTCAAATTCACTGTCAGCTTCAAATCCATCTTCTAAACACTTGTTCCTATAAATAGCATTAGGGGCCTTGATGCGAGCTTTAAGGCTCTTAGCAGAGCTTACAGCAAGACGGGTCACCATCAAGTCTTTCTGACCCAGGTTCTAAAATAAGTAATCTGCCCAGGCAGTATGCATGAGACCACCCCCACGCATCCCAGTGACCTGAGTGCAGATGTGGAAATGACATATCAACTCCCAAAAAGTGTTGTATATCTCTGGATGAGCAGTCCTCAGGATGGAAAGTTCTTCAGTTGTTGGAACAAATTCTTCATAGGGCATTTGCCCAAAGGATAGTCCTGATACTGCGACGGGCGTGAAAAAGGTACAGCTATCTAGATTATACCACTCTAGCATAGCAAAGAGAAAGGGATAATTCTGAGCGATTCCGCGCCTTGTAGCCTGTACTGATATTGTAAGGCCAGACTGAGCGAGAGGCTCCTTGAGTTCCTCAAGAACAAAATCCACCATCCGGGTCCACCAGCCATCCTCTCTAGAGAACAACCAACCAGGAGAACGAAAGGCTTGTGTAGGAAATTCGCCTCGAGCAGCAATGAACTGGTGTATGAAGATGTTCGCCGGAAGAGGTGCCTCCTGAGCAAGGTCCTTTTTCTCAAATCTGCCAGGCCTCAGACCCTTAAGTTGCCCACCAATGTGTACCCGAGATGATCGACCAGATCCAAATGAGATGTTCTCCTTCTCCTTGACAAGATCGAAGGCCAAACCTCTGTGACCACCGACACTCAGAAAGTATGAAAGCGGGTACATTCTCTTCATGCTTGGAAGAAAGAATAAACGATCATCGATTCTTCGCAGCATCCGGGAATCTTCTACATACCCAACTTGGCCATCAGCAGATATATGGTCTCCGAACAAAAATGATGGTTTGACAAATTGATCCAGACCCGCAGGGGTTTCTAGATCCAGATCAGTGATCAGAGCCCTAAGGGTGGAACACCCGCCAAACCTAATTAAATGTGTCCGCTCTAAGCTAGGGAAAGTGCATAAAGGAATCTCTCTGTGAAGACCAAAAGCTCTCCCTACTTCTGGATCATCAGTGTGGTTGAAATGCTGCTCCGGCAGAAGCGGCACATTGGGAAAAAGCACTGCAAAATAAGAAACAGAAGTTAGTAACTAAAAGGAGCTGCTAATGGAAGGAACTAGACTAGATGCAGACTTTAAAAGTTGTGTTTCTAATCCTGAACTCAGGCTCCCAAATCTGTGTTCCTAATCTTAAACACAGACCTCAAGATCTACGTTATTTATCTTAAACGCAGACCTCAAGATCTGCGTTATTTATCTTAAACGCAGACCTCAAGATCTGTGTTCTTTATCTTAAACGCAGACTTCAAGATCTACGTTCTTTATCTTAAACGCAAACTTCAAAATCTGCGTTGTTGATCTTAAACGCAGACTTCAAAATTTGTGTTATTCAAGATCTACGTTTTTAACGCAGAGTCCAAACTCACGGTCGGAGTTCATGATTAACGCAAAGTTCCAACTGTGCGTTCCAATTTTAAAGAAACGAGTCATCTTCCTCGTTGATAAGAACCCATCTAGGGTTTTCAGAAAACTTGTCGAAACAAGTTACCATGGCCACCACTTACCACAGCAACGAGGCCCATACGACAGCAACGGTAATGTCGAGGCACTCGTGAGAGCAGTAAAATTGTCGGTGTTCTCGGCCGGCGATGCCTCCAAAGCCGCCTTGGCAATTTTCTTGGAACCCGAACTCATCCTCCTAGGCGCCATGCGTGTAGTTGATCGGAGAAGATGGAGTTCGTCGGAGAATTGATCGAAACTCAAACAAGAATTCTCGTTCTTAGAATCAAGCTAAAAGTAGAAAAAGTCAAATGACTCTTGATGTGACCACTCAGGTCTATTTATAACAACCGTCAAGCTGTTAAATCGGTGTGGGATTCTAGGAAAGAATCCCAACCATCTCTGAAATGTGATCTTCCGCGTTAGTAGATAAAGTCGGTTAGACTTTAAACGCAGAACTCATCTCTGTGTCCAATTCCCAAACGCAAGGCTTAAACCTGTGTTACAAGAGTTCTTAACTCTGCGTTTTGAACCTTAAATGCAAGGGTTACCTTTGCATTGCAACTCTTCTAAAAAGAAGAATCAACACTTGTGTTTTCAAATATGACACTTATTCCCCAAAGTCATGTAAAAAGAAGAATCAACACTTGTGTTTTCAAATATGACACTTATTCCCCAAAGTCATGAATTCTTTTAACAGAGTGTTGTCAAATCTCTGTGTGTTTTCAAATATGACACTTATTCCCCAAAGTCATGAATTCTTTTAACAGAGTGTTGTCAAATCTCTATATTTCCTCAGCAGAGTTTAAATCTTCGTCAGGTTAATATTACACCTCAGGCGATCATCATCCCCACAGAGTCTGAACTTAGCTGGCATCAATACCAATACGGCTATAATTCCTCTGTCAGAATCCACTTATCGATTCTCATCAATGGAATGATAAATCTCCAAAATCATTCAAATCCTGGTCAATTTACCAACTCTCCTCAGCAGAGTATCAAATAACCAATTGATCAACTACCTTTTAGCGGGGTGATAAAATTCCCCGAATCTCGTTCAAATCACAAGTAATACAATTCATCGCTCCGATGATAAAACATTTAGCAATCCTCCCCAACGAGACGCTAAAATATCTTCCTCACAGATGTCAGGTTAATATTACACCTCAGGCGATCATCATCCCCACAGAGTCTGAATTTAGCTGGCATCAATACCAATACGGCTATAATTCCTCTGTCAAAATCCACTTATCGATTCTCATCAATGGAATGATAAATCTCCAAAATTATTCAAATCCTGGTCAATTTACCAACTCTCCTCAGCAGAGTATCAAATAACCAATTGATCAACTGCCTTTCAGCGGGGTGATAAAATTCACCGAATCTTGTTCAAATCACAAGTGATACAATTCAACGCCCTGATGATAAAGCACCTAGCAGTTCTCCCCAGTGAGACGCTACAATATTCTTCATGTCACGTTAATACCACACCTCTGACGAAAATCCACTTATCAACTCTCCCCAATAGAGCGATAAGTCCTCAAAATTGTCCCGATCGCAATATTCTTCCTGTCACGTTAATATCACACCTCTGACGAAAATCCACTTATCGACTCTCCCTAATAGAGCGATAAGTCCTCAAAATTGCCCCGATCATAATATTCTTCCTGTCACGTTAATACCACATCTCTGACGAAAATCCACTTATCGACTCTCCCCAATAGAGCGATAAGTCCTCAAAATTACCCCGATCGCAATACTTTTTCTCGTCACGATAATATCATACCTCTGACAAACTTAATCTCTTGACTCTTTTCAATAGAGCGATAGATCCACAAATCTCTGTTATGTTAATAAGATACCTCTAACAGTTCCAACTCGTTTGAACCAGTTAATTCTTCTACATAAGAATACCAAGTGTTCATATACCCATCCCCAACAGACAAAAATTTCCCAAAATTATCACTTGCAGATTTCTATTGAACGAGTCATATCCTAAGGGAGTGACGAGTACGTATCCTTGACAAGTTAAAATTTTCTAGAATTATCTTAAATGGTAATAAAGGAAATTTTATAAAAATTGGCATTCTTCATATAATTTCATCGTTGTAAGTCAGAACACGACACATGCAATAAATAGAGAAAAGCCAAAATCACTTTTTTTTTATTTTACTCAGAAATATTAAGAAGTGATATAAAAACCTTGTTCTTATCAAACAAAAAGGACAATACACAATTAAGCCCCTGGGCCAGTAAAATTGAAAGACGCGAGTTGGGATTTAATAACAGATATCTTCTCCTCATGAGCGACTTGTACCAGTACCTCAGCTCTCTTCTTAAGTTCGTTCTCATCCGGTGTCGTTGCGATAGCTTCCTTTTGGATAAGTTCAAGATCCTGGACTGACGAACGATAGGTGGCGTAGGTCTTCACGCTTTCTAGTGTGAGCCTTTTCAAGATCTCTTCTTCTCGCGCGAGCTCAGCCTCGTGTCGAGCCAACTCCACCTTGAGTCAATCAATTTCTGCACGAGATGTTTGTATGGCAGTGTTAGAAGCAACTACGGCCTGTTGCTTTTGAAAACATTGCCCCTATAAGGATGCGATCTCGAGCTCCTTTTCAGTGATGCTCTCTTGAAGAACTTCGTGTCGGCGAGTTGCTTCGGCCCTGAGATCATCGAAGGTTAACGTGATTTGGGCAGCAAGATCAGCACTGTGCAACTCCTCCAAAGCCCTCAGATCCTTCTCCAATTGAGAGATACTCTCTGAATAGTGCTGAAACCAGCGAGCGTCATCAACATATCGAATGCCGCTCAAGAAAAGCATGAGTATTGGTTTAAAAGAGTCAAATGTAGCTCGTCTGGCACCAACCTCCTCAATAGCCACCTTCATCATATCCTCCAGAGGTCGTACAAGAATCTTAAGCATGGAGGGGATGACCACTGGACTTAAAGACTTTACAGGAGATGTAATCGGAGAGCCTAAAATGGTGGACACAGGCGCAAGAACTGTTGGCGACGATTGTGAAGAAGCTGGGGAAGCCATAGAAATATCCAGTTGTGAAGGACTTGAAGGAAGAATCATGAGCGTCCCTGCATGGGCTGAACTCAGCGCACTCTCCGTTCCCACAGACTTAAGAGAAATCGTTAGCAGGGGGGTTCTTCTGGTAAAGAAGTAGTCGTTATCGACGTTGGCTCGGGGAGAGAGACAGCTGCTGCTTGCTGTTTGGGAGACAAAGTCTTATCAGTGGCCTCATGAGTTGGAGAACTTGTACAAAAGAGCAGTTAGTTTAGTCATAATGCTATTCGTTGGGCTAGGAATAGCAGCCCCGTCTGTGGTAGTAACACAGAAGTAGCAGGAGATTGACTTTCATCGGCAGGAGGCCTAGTCTCTTTAGCAGGAAACACTGCAAGTGATGTCTCTGCAGTCGAAAGAGTAGCATTTGAAGCCTGACCTGGAAATGGTGAAATGACAGGGTCAAGGGTAGGAGAAGACTCCACATCCCCAATCAATGACTCGTCCCCGCCCTCTTCTTGGTCCAAAGGATGATAAGAAGAAAATTCACTGGAAAAAGCAGGACCCCTAGAGCGAAGTCCTGTGTGGAGGGGATGATTGGCAACAGCAGATTCTTATTCCTCCTCTCTCCCAGCAGACTTGAAAGCATCCGCCATTAGTTTCTGAGAAGGAGGGTCTACTAATAGTTTCCTACGAGTACGTTTCTCGTACTGAACTGCTTCTTCTTCGGTAAGAGCCCTCTTTCTAGTCGCTTTTGTTCTTGGAGTTTCAGCAGCCTTAGGGCTTGCTACTGGGGCACTCTCTGCTCCCAGATCTCCTTGTTCTTCTTCAGCCTCATCTTCATAAGATAAGAACTCATTGATTCCCTTCATACGAGATACCTGGGATCCTCTTCTGGATGAGTACATCTTCCTAATTTCCCGTAGCCCCGACAAATTCAACTTGTAATCAGGTATCTTAGAAGCTGTGTGATACCAGTTACAGAAAGCTATGGAGAGGAGAGAATTAGGCGTCTTGTGAGGTAACCTAAAGGTAGCTCCAGTGCAGCCTGCGGTAGAGTAGTACCAGGCCCGAGCCCCTTCGTAAATGTTACCAACTATTACAAGCTGACTCCGGGGATTCCCAATATATAATTGATCGTATCCAAATTGCCGAGCAAATATGTACGGTTGATACGGCTCAATTATACATTTATCACCTTACCTAAGGAGAAGATAACCTGGCCTAATGTTCAGGAGCCAGTGGAAGACCCCTCCATCTAAACGGGTAAAACCATCCGGGCCAGCTGTATCCTGGAACACTTGCCCATAGCCACCACCTTCAAAGTCTAGGAAACAGCGGAATAGGTGATAATTGAGGTCTCTCGACAAGATTTGACGACCCCTCACTACATATGTGCCTTCCCAAGTAGCTCCTTCCAATCTCTGTACAAAAGGGACGAATCCTTCGTCCGAGGGAGATGGGGCACTCATCAAAAGGGGACAGTAGGATACATACCATGCCATCAAATAGGTATACGGCAGGGGAACTCGAGGGTTTGGAGTCACCAAACTCTTCTTTTCTCCAGAGCCTGTCTCTTTCACCTGAATAAATTCAAGACATAGCTCCCTCAAACCATGCTGCAGACAGCACGTCATAGCTCAAAGAAGATTTACGGGCCTCCCGTGAGCCAAGAGAACAGCTGGGTAGACCACTTCTATCATCACAGCATCTATCGGCCTGGTAGGGACTACACACCGCTTTAGCCACAGCATGAGAAAGCCTGCCAACAAGGCCATGTCAGAAATAGGCACAGCAGCCTGGTGGTGGAAACTTTCAAACTCAGTCTGCGCAGGGAAATCCTCTTCTAATCCCTCGTTGACATAATGGGCCGTAGCATCGTTGATCAAATCTTGGATCATCTCAGGGGTGCTCACGCTCCGACGAGACACAGCGGCAGTTTTGTGGGATAAATTCTGGAATAGATATTCAGCCCAGGATAGCTGCTTTATACCACGTCCTCGTGTCCCCGTCAATTGGGTGCAGATTTAAAAATGACACATTACTTCCCATAGAGTGTCATAGACATCAGGATGCATCTCCTTCAAAATCCTAAGCTCATTTGACCCTGGGATGAACTCCTCATAGGGCAAGTCTCCAAAAGGAAGACCCGAAACGTCATACATTTCGTGGAGGGCAAACCCTAATTCCCCCACAGGTGTGAAGAATGTACACGTCTCCAGGTTGTATTTCTCCAGAACAGCAAAAAAATTGTAATAGTTGTAGTCAATGCCGCATCTGGTAGCCATTATAGGGCAACTGAGTCCAGATCGAGCCAATGATTCCTCTAGCTCTGTCAACACGAACCCTATCATTCTTGCCCACCACCCCGTTCGGGAAGAATGAACCCATCCAGGGGTTCTGAATACTGAAGGAGGGAACTCCCCTTTTACAGCCAAAAATCTCCGCATGAAAGTGTTGGCTATGCTAGCTGTTTCTCCAACGGGATATCCCCTTGAGAATAGGTAGGGTTCCAAAGCTGACACCTGGAGGTTGTAACCTACAGTGTGTACACCTGTGTAAGTCAAAGCCCCGATAGCTACCCTATCCTGCTCCCGGACAAGGTCCTAATCCATATGTCGAGGGACGGAAGCACACTGATAATAAGTGATAGGAAACATCCTATGCATATCAGGGAGGAAGAAGCGACGATCTCCTATTTGCCTCAACCACTTATAGTGGCCACCAGTCACGATCTCTTTTTGGATGACGACATGATCGCCAAACAGGAATGTGGCTTGGTAAGCTTTTTACGGGAGTCGGTTTCGAATTTGGCATCTGTCACCAAAATCCTGAGTACAGCTGGGCTTGGATGGGAAATCAGGGTAACACGATCCTTGTCTGCATCCTAAAAAATTAGGAGTTCCTGACGCAGATTGAATTGCATATTTAAATCCACGCCACCCTCGCGCCCGAAATGGTGACGAAGAGTAAGAGGTTCGCGGGAGTAAGGCACTGCAAAAGAGAAAAGTACTCAATTAGTCAACGAGGAAATAAAACAAAGGGAACCTAAGTCAAAATCCTTAGAGGAGTGAGAGCTTTTGAATGCACAGTTCAAACCTGGCGTTGAATTTTATCAACGCAGAGGTCGAACTCTGCGTTAAACTTTCGAACGCACGGCTCAAACCTGGCGTTGAATTTTATCAACGCAGAGGTCGAACTCTGCGTTAAGCTTTCGAACGCACAGCTCAAACCTGGCGTTAAATTTTATCAACGCAGAGGTCAAACTCTGCATCAAGCTTTCAAACGCACAGTTCAAATCTGGCGTTAAAATTTTATCAAACGCAGAGGTCGAACCCTGCGTCAAGTTTTCAAACGCACAATTCAGACCTGGCGTTAAAATTTATCAACGCAAAGGTCGAACTATGTGTTAAACTTTCTAGCGCACAGCCCAGACCATGCGTCAAAACTCATTAACGCAGAAGTTGGACCCCAACGTTTCAAATTCGAAACGCAAAGTCCCAACTCTGCGTTACAATATCAAAATGAGTCATCTTCCTCATTCACAAGAACCCATTTAGGGTTTTCAGAGAACTCGCCGAAGCAAGTTTTGTGGCCATGAAGATCGATACTTACCACCGACGAGAGAAGCCTGTGCCGATGGCGCACCAGCCTAAGTTTCAGAGAACTCGGAGCAGCGGCAGCGGCCGACCTTTGACGGGAGACAGTCTTCTTTCTCGGACCCATTAAGGATGATGATCGGAGAAGATGAACAGGGTTCACCGGAGTTCAAAACAAAATCTTCGTTAAGCTTTTCGAAAGAAGACAGATGAAAAGTCGAATGACTTTTGATTTGACCCCAGCGGTCTATTTATAGATAGCTGTGAGCTGTCGAATCAGGGCGAGATTCTAGGCCCAGAATCCCACCAAACGCGGCCTGTGCGTCTGCGTTGGTTGAGCTTCTGAACGCAGAGTTCAACTCTGTGTTTCAATTTTCAAGCATGTGAATCCACCTGTGCGTTTTGAATGCTATCAAATGAATTTCTCAACGTTTAAAGCCAAAACATAGCTTTAATAAATAGAGAGAAAGACTAATGTTAGCTATCAAGGTGACCAAAGACGAGAAGAAACAGACGACTCCGTTGGGGAGTCTGTTGGATGAGTACAAACAGATTACAATCGGCAACGCTAAAACTGTCATACGCGATTCTGCGCACAACTCATTCTTCTATGTGGCTTAACATACCAACCAAGATTGATGAAGCCAAGAGTTGTACCCAACTCATTCTTCTAAGTGACTTAACATCCCAACGAAGATTAATGAAGCCACGAGCTGCGCACAACTCATTCTTCTAAATAGCTTAACGTTCCCACCAAGATTAATGGAGACAGGAGCTACGCACAACTCATTCTTCTAAATGGCTTAACATTCCAACAAAGAGTAATGATGATATTGCTAAAATCATCACCCCAGTTGAGCTGATCAAGAAAGGAAATAAAGTGATGATATTGCTAAAATCATCACCCCAGTTGAGCTGATCAAGAAAGGAAATAAAGTGGGTCCCTCTGAGGCTGCCCTCCTGACTAAACTTGGGGAGCTGATCAAGAAAGGAAATAAAGTGGGTCCCTCTGAGGCTGCCCTCCTGACTAAACTTGGGATAAAGTCATTCTCATATGGGCTTGTGATTCTCTCTGTCTATGACAATGGATCTGTCTTAAGCCCAGAGGTGCTCAACCTCACAGAGGTTGACCTCGTTGATAAGTTTGCAGTTGGTGTTTCTGTGGTTGCTTCGCTGTCCTTGACTCTCTCTTACCCAACTCTTGCAGCTGCGCTTCACATGTTCGTCAATGCCTACAAGAACGTCCTTGTTGTTGCTGTTATCTCTATTGCATCTGCTGAGAATGCTACTGCTATTGCCTCTAAGGAAAAAGAGAAGAAGGACGAGCCTGTCGGCGAGTCTGACGATGACTTGGGATTTAGTTTGTTTGACTAAGTTCATTGTCATCAAAACTCAAAAGCTATCTTGTTTGGTTCGAGGAAACAGAATTTCAGCATTCCAACAACCAAGTTCACAATGTCTTCAAATCAGATGAAGTGAATAACCAACCAACTAAAATTTTAGGATCCAAAGTATTCCGAAAATTCGTCCCAGTTAACCGCGAACTTTCGAAAACTTTGGAGGGGGTTCTGTAGGCTGTCTAAAAATCACAATAGATAGCTGATCCCCATCAAGCTTCAACAAACAAAAGCTACAAACAGATGACTTTTCACATAGATCAAGAAGAGTTACAAATCAACGACACTTCTGACAACTGATGAAAACTCTATTCAGTAGCCTTCATAACCAACTGTGAGAGTTACAATCTGACGACTTTCACACCCCATAACAAGCAAAGATCAATGAGCAGTAGCCTTTGCGATGTTGTAATGGACGAGGTTACAAGCCAACAACCTCTCCCAAACACAGAGTCCACCTCTGCGTTTCCCAAACTCAAAACGCATACGAACTGTGCGTTCTCTAGTAGACATTCAACTCTACAACGCATAGTTAAAACACAAAACGCACAGACTGTGCGTTCTTCAGCAAACACTCAACCCTGCGTCTCAAACTCAAGATGCAGAGTTGAGATTCAGCACACAAGCGGCCTGTGCGCATGCGGCCTATGCGTTTCAAATCTCTAGCAGAGATTTAACTCTGCGTCTCAAGCCTTAGGCGCAGAGTTAAGGCCCAGAACGCCAAGTTAGGCATTTGACTTGTTCAAACACAGATTGAACGGCCTAACAACCGTTTATCCCACGTTCTGAGGGATTCTCGCTCACATAGGAGCGGATTTAGGGGTTGGTTACACCCCTTATCCCCCTATAAATAACCGCATTACTCAACTGAGTAAAGGGTTGATCGGTCTCGGCAGCTAAACCGCACGGAGAAGGCGATTTTCCTGAAGATCAACGAACTGATCGGCTGTTAGTTAATAAAATCTCAGAGAATCCCTTCACCAACGGCAGATCTACTTGGCTATTAATCGAATTTTCGGTTCTAACAACTCTGTTACAGAGTTTCAACTCGCTCTGAGTTCTTAAACTCGTTAAGAGTTCTTAATTAAACTTGCAACGCAAGTTAATTACACTAATCGATTATTCGGTTTTTCAACAACTCTTTTCAGAGTTTTCAACTCGTTCTGAGTTTCTTAAACTTGTTAAAAGTTCTAAACCGGATTCATCATACAAGTCAATCGTTCTCGTGAGACAGGACGGTCTGATCGTCAACGGAGAGCAAATTCGACGCAGGCATTCGAAGGAGGCACTCCATCGCTACTAAGAAGAACCCAGAATTAAACAAAGGGGAGAGTCAAATTCATTCTCCTCTCTTTTGTAATCGGAATCCAAATTGTAATCGATTTTGAGAGAATACCAATCAATTTTTCTTTCATTTCTTTTACATCAAATTTTCCACAAACATTTCCCATTTAAAAGAAATAAGCACGTGAACTTATGAATTCGCATTAACTGTAAGGGAAAATTCGTAAAAATTCCATCTACAACAGTGTGTCATGTAATATAAATACCTTTTTCTTTTTGCATATCAATTTGGACCAAATCAAAAATAACAAGGGTATAGACATTAGCAGCAAATGACTCTAAATTTCTCATACATGTTCTTTGTTGGTCTTGAAAGTGGAGACCCAAACCTAGAATCAAAATCAATAATCGCATGAAAATTCAAGACAGACCATGGGTGTGGTCTGCACCACACCAGGGTGTGGCAGAATCTGTCCTGTCTGTCATGGGTGTGGTCTGCGTCACACTAGGGTGTGGCAAAGTCTGCCCTGTCTGCCATGGGTGTGGTCTGCGTCATACCAGGGTGTGGCAGACTCGTTTTAGAATCCTAATCTGTTTGGGACTGTGTTTTGTTATAAATAGAAACATATCCCTTTAGGGTTTAAGAGAGAAAAAGAGCACGAAAAAAGAGGGTTTTGAGGGCTCTTTGAGATTAAAAATCTTAGAGAGAGAGGCCAATTGCAAGCATTGTAATCTTCTTTAAGTAATCAAAGAATTATGTGGTGTGGCTCCCGAGGACGTAGGCACGTTGCCGAACCTCGTTAAATCTGGTGTGTTCTTTCTTGTTTACTTTCCTACAAGTTTTTATCTTTGATTTATGGTGAATTTCTTTCTTGCTCAACTCTCAAACACAAGGTCCGGAAGGGCAAGGGTTCGATTGATTGTTTCGAATCCCCAACAACTGGTATCAGAGCTTCGTTCAGCAATTTGTGTGAAAGAGAGCCATGGCAGAGGAAATCAAATCAAAGATTGAAAAGTTTGACAGTTCAGACTTCGCCTACTGGAAGTCGCAGATGGAGGACTACCTGTACCAGAAGGACTTGTATCCCTCGTTGATGGGCAAGGAAAAAAAAAAGAAGAAGGAGGAGTCAGATGGTGATTGGGAGGTACTGGATAGGAATGCTCTAGGGCAAATCCGGTTGTCGCTCGCCAAATCAGTAGCCCATAATATTCTGAAGGAGAAGACGACGAATCCGGTTGTCGCTCGCCAAATCAGTAGCCCATAATATTCTGAAGGAGAAGACGACGGTGGGGCTTATAGAAGCGCTCGCGAAGATGTACGAGCAACCGTCGGCAGCAAACAAGGTGCATCTAGTCAAAACTCTTTTCAACCTCAAGATGGCAGAAGGACGGTCCTTCACGATGCATCTCAACGAGTTCAACACAATTGTTGATCAGCTTATCTCTGTGGACATCACGTTTGATGACGAAGTGCAAGCCCTATTGATTCTATCGTAGTTGTCGGATAGTTGGGCAGGTTGTGTGACAGCAATCAGCTATTCAGCGGGGAAGGAGAAGTTGAAGCTGAGTGAGGTTATTAGCATGATTCTATCCGAGGAGGTTAGAAGGAAATCGTCCGAATCAGAAGGTTCAGGTTCAGCTCTAAGTTTCAAGCAGAGAGGCAGAGGCCAGAAGAAAGGAAACCATAACAGGAATCAGTCGAAATCAGTAAAGAAGAGGTCGAACTCGAAGGTTAGGCCTATCAAAGGAAAGTGTTGGAACTGTGGCCAGGAGGGCCATATGTCTTCAGTCTGCAAAAGTCCAAAGAAGAATGCGGGTGAGCAGGAGGCTCATATCGTGCAGGATGCCTTGATTCTTGCAATGGACAGCGACTCGAATTCTTGGGTCATCGATTCAGGAGCCTCTTTCCACGCCACTGCTAACAGGAAGCTATTTCAGAATTATGTAGCAGTGGACTTTGGAAAAGTATATTTGGGGAACAACGAGCCCTGTAATATTATTAGAAAGGGTGAAGTGCAAATTTAGATGAAGGGCTCTAAGTGGACCTTGAAGAACGTGAGACACGTGCCGAAACTGAAGAGGAATCTTGTTTCGGTGGGACAACTTAGAGCAGAAGGCTATGTTTCGACATTCACTGGGGATTCGTGGAGGATCTCCAACGGTACGATGATAGTTGCTCGAGGTAACAAACTAGGAACTCTCTACCTCACCTTACATACGAGTGACACCCTCGCAATTACAGCTGGCAAAGAGAGTACAGATCTGTGGCACAATAGGCTAGGGCACATGAGCGAAAAGGGGATGAAGATTTTACATTCACAAGGAAAGCTAACCGGGATCGACGCCGTGGAAGTCGGGGTTTGTGAAGACTGCATCTTTGGGAAGCAGAACAGGGTTAGTTTTCAGAAGGGTGGAAGGCCACCTAAGGCTCGGAAGCTAGAGTTGATTCATACAGATGTATGAGGTCCAGCCAGTGTGTCTTCTTTTGGCGGTTTGAGATATTATGTCACCTTCATCGACGATCACTCGAGAAAGGTGTGGATCTACTTCATGAAGCACAAGTCAGAGGTGTTTGGAATATTCAAGAAGTGGAAGGCCATGGTGGAGAATGAGACAGATCTGAAGGTGAAGTGTCTGAGATCAGACAATGGTAGGGAATATGAGCTGGAGGAGTTCAAGAGGTTCTGTGCTATGAATGGTATTCGGTTAGAGAGGACTACTACAGGGATGCCGCAGCAGAACGGCATTGCAGAGAGGATGAACAGGACCTTGACAAAACTTCTCAGGAGCATGCGGTTACATGCAGGTCTGCCTAAGATATTTTGGACAGATGCAGTGCATACAGCAGCCTACCTTATTAATCACGGGCCATCAGTTTCATTAGATTTTGGGATTCCAGAGGAGATTTGGAGTGACAAGAGGATAAATCTCTCACACTTGCGGGTATTTGGTTGCGTGGCTTATGTTCATATCAGTGACCATGTCAGGGACAAGCTAGAAACTAAGTCACAGAAGTGCACATTTATTGGATACGGTATTAATGAGTTCGGGTATCGCCTTGGGGATGAGAAGAAGATCATCAGAAGCAGGGACGTGATATTCAATGAAGAGGTGATGTACAAGAATAGGAAAAATACCAAGGATAGCCAAAGCAGTGGGAGTACCACTACGGATGCAGGTGGATCTGAGTACATAGATTTAGAGGAACTTCCAGATAGGGGTGATGATGTTTGTTCTGATCAGAGAATGGAGAAGGCTCTAGGTGCAGAAGAAACTACCCAGGGCGTGGAGCTTAGGAGGTCATCCAGGATACCCAAACCAAATCTCAGATATCTTTCATCTCTTGACTACCTATTGTTGACAGATAACGGTGAGCCGGAATGCTATGAAGAGGCGATGCAAGTGAGTGAATCTCAGCAGTGGGAGCATGCTATGCAAGAGGAGATGGATTCTCTACTCACTAATGAGACATGGGAGTTAGCCCAGCTACCTATACAGAAGAAAGCCTTACATAACAAATGGGTCTATCGGGTCAAGCAGGAGAGTGATGGAAGCAAGAGATTCAAGGCCAGATTAGTAGTGAAGGGGTTTTAACAGCGGGAAGGAGTGGACTACACGGAGATATTTTTTCCTGTTGTGAAACTCACAACCATCAGAGTGGTGTTGAGTTTGATGGCTGCAGAAGACCTCTTTCTTGAGCAGTTAGATGTGAAGACTGTCTTTCTTTATGGTGACTTGGATGAAGAAATCTACATGAAGCAGCATGTTGGCTTCATTGAAGAAGGAAAGGAAGAGATGGTGTGAAAGCTCAAGAAGAGCTTATATGGTTTGAAACAGGCTCCGAGACAGTGGTATAAGAAGTTTGATAACTTCATGCAGAATAATGGCTACAGAAGATGCAATTCAGATCATTGCTGTTATTTCAAAAGGTTCGAGTCCAGCTTCATTATTTTGTTATTATATGTTGATGACATGTTGGTAGCAGGACCATGTTTAGAGGAGATAAATAGTTTGAAGAAGCAGCTAGCAAAGGAGTTTGCAATAAAGGATCTGGGTGCTGCGAAGTAGATTCTAGGGATGCGAATCAGTAGGGATGAAGCTGAAGGGACATTAAGATTGAGCCAAGCTGAATACATTGAGAAGGTACTTCAGAGGTTCAACATGCATAATGCTAAAGTTGTTAGCACACTCCTTGGAAGTCAGTTCAAGCTATCTGGGGAGCAATCGCCTAAGACAGATGCAGATAGAGAGCATATGAGCAGGGTGCCATATTCTTCGGTCATTGGGAGTCTCATGTACGTGATGGTTTACACGAGGCCGGACATCGCCCATGCAGTGGGAGTTGTGAGCAGATTTACAAGCAATCCAGGGAAGCAGCATTAGGAGGCCGTGAAGTGGATAATACGGTACTTGAGAGGGACAACGAACAAGCCATTATGTTTCAGGAGGAAGGAGTTGGTCCTGCAGGGATACGTGGATGCGGACTTCGCCGGTGATCATGATACGAGACGAAGCACCACGGGGTATGTTTATACCTTAGCGTCAACAACAGTGAGCTGGGTCTCACGTCTGCAGAAGATTGTGACTTTGTCTACAACCGAGGCTGAGTATGCCGCAGTGACTGAAGCAAGCAAGGAGATGATCTGGTTGAACGGGTGCTTGGAAGAGTTGGATCTGAAACAAGGGAGAGGAGTTCTTTATTGTGATAGCCAGAGCACTATACATCTTGCTAAGAATCCAGTATATCATGCCAGAACGAAGCACATCGACGTCAAATACCATTTTATACGCTCGCTAGTTAAAGACGGAAAGTTACATTTGATAAAGATTTTGGGGAGTCAAAATCCGATGGACATGTTGACGAAGGCAGTCACCATTGAGAAACTGGAGTTGTGTGCAACTTCAGTTGGCCTTCACGAGTAGAAGACGAAGGCGGAGCCACACTACGAGGATCGGCGAGATCGCCAGGATGTTAATGATTGAAGAATGGATTTTTCAAGTAGGAGAAGATGCTTGCGAGAAGGCGGAGTTCTGGAGAGCTCATTGATGGTGGTTTAATCTCCAAGTGGGAGATTGTTGGTCTTGAAAATGGAGACCCAAACCTAGAATCAAAATTAACAATCGCATGAAAATTCAAGACAGACCATGGGTGTGGTCTGCACCACAACAGGGTGTGGCAGAATCTGTCATGTCTGCCATGGGTGTGGTCTGCGCCACACTAGGGTATGGCAGAGTCTGTCCTGTCTACCATGGGTGTGGTCAGCGCTACACCAGGGTGTGGCAGAGTCTGCTCTGTCTGCCATGGGTGTGGTCTGCGCCACACCAGGGTGTGGTAGACTCATTTTAGAATCCTAATCTGTTTGGGACTGTGTTTTGTTATAAATAGAAACACGTCCCTTTAGGGTTTAAGAGAGAAAAAGAGCATGGAAAAAAGAGGGTTTTGAGGGCTCTTTGAGATTAGAAATCTTAGAGAGAGAGAGAGGCCAATTGCAAGCATTGTAATCTTCTTCAAGTAATCAAAGAATTGTGTGGTGTGGCTCCCGAGGACGTAGGCACGTTGCCGAACCTCGTTAAATCTGGTGTGTTCTTTCTTGTTTACTTTCCTATAAGTTTTTATCTTTGATTTGTGGTGAATTTATTTCTTGCTCAACTCTCAAACACAAGGTCCGGAAGGGCAAGGGTTCGATTGATTGTTTCGAATCCCCAACATTCTTAGATATGTGGTAAATTGAGAAGCTTTACAATCATCCGCTGCCTCAATGCGGCGAGCACCTGAAACACATCTATCGTAATGATGAACCATGTCAATAAGAGTCATGCCATAGTTGAGATATTTGTGTAGAATAGAATTTATACTTTCATTGCGTTGTGTACTTCTAATGCCTAAAAAAGTATGTCTATGTAAATATGTTTCAGCCCATAAATATCTTTTATCATACATTCTCGTTAGCCATTGTTTTTCTTTAATACTGATCTTATTAGCAAGAAGTTCTTTCCACTTGGATTCAAACACTTCAATCGTATATTTTCTCGAAATAAGGTCTTGAACGATAGTTCTAACTGAATGATTTCTTACATTGTCATATTAATTCTTCTCCACGTGCCAACAACACAATCAATGCTTTACATATAGAAACTCAGTAATAATAGCTTCACGCATGGCACTATCACCATCAGTAATGACAGACAATGGTTCTTTCTGACACATTGCGGTCTTAAAATGCCTTCAATAACCAAACGTAACTCGCAACCGTTTCATTACAAACTACTCCACAACCAAATATTGTTGTTCTTCGATGGTTGTTTAAACCAATAAATGGTACAAAAGGCATGTTGTACTTATTTGTGCGATAAGTGCTGTCAAATATTAAAACATCACCAAATCCTTCATAATCAATTCGTGATTGAGAATCCGCCCAAAACAAATGTGTGAGATGACCTTCCCCATCCATTTTATGTAAAAAGAAAAGTCAACATCTTTATGTTTTTTTTTTTTGCATCATAGTTAATACAGCTTGTGTATCTCCATGTTCTATCCTTATTCTACATATTTGTCCCCATTTGTTGTAGGTATCTTTTCTGATAAAGGCAACCTTCTCGTAACCTCCATGTCTATACTCCATATAGACCATAATCTTATTTTTAGGAATACTGCACCGTGAGAGAGTTTGAATTTCCTCGATTTGTATATTATTAATTCTTTGTTGAGAGTGAAGAAAAAGAACTTCATCTTGGCCTGCTAGTTCATGGTTATGCATATCCTTGAAACTATAAACAAACCATCGCCATGTTTGATAATAAAAAATAATCTCAAGGGAAGCATCACAATGGCATCTAGATATTGCTCGTTCCTTGTATGTTCTGTCAATCCTTCCATATGCTTGGTTTTACGCATTCCTTCTTTAAAGCAAACAAACTTTCGATAATAAATATTACATTTTGTATCATATCTCACTTTGTACCTTCGAATGTTGAAACCTTTATGGATAGTGTATGAATTGTAGACTTGATACCATTCATTTTCATTTTCATATGAATTCAAAATTACGTCCTTATATTCCATTAAGGATGAGAGTACGGGTTCACCTGCAATATATTACTTATTAATAATCAGTGTTGTAAATAGCGGGCAATAGCGGGGCAATAGCGGGGCTATAGCGGATCGCGGCCCCCCAGCGCTACGCGTAGGGGGTTCGCGGCTGTATTAAGCGGAAAAAACCGCGAAGCGCTCGAATAGCGCGTAAAAGTGCTCAATAGCGGGAGAAAGCGCTGTAAAGCGGATTAAAGCGGCGAAAATCCGCTAAACCAAAAACCCGCTATCAAACGCCATTCAGTTTTTTTGCCCCCGACCCGAACCCGAACCCGACTCCTTAAAAGGGATAAAATCAGCCACGACGATTTTTCTCCGCAGCTCGTCTTCTCCACAGCTCCGAACCCTAGCCGCCTCCGTCGTTTTCTCCGCAGCTCCGCTTCAGCGACTTCTCTTCTTCGCAGCTCCGCTCCAGCGACATCTCATCTCCGCAGCTCTGCTCCAGTTTCTAGCGAACAGCTCCGCTCCCCTCCAAGCTCCAGCGAACAGCTCCCCTCCAAGCTCTAGCTCCAGTGCTCCAGCCTCCCTCTGCCGCTCCAAGCTCCAGCTCTGTTGGCTAGTTTTGCAACAGAGGAAAAGGTGTAAATCTCCTCTAAACCTTCTTTTTTATCCAATTTCATCTTTTTTAACTAATTTCTGTCTTCCCTTTCAATGAACTACAATTTCTGTTTATTAATATGAGTTCCTAAATGAACATTGTTCTCTGTTGTTTAGCTCTGTTGTGGGGTTCTTTTGTTCTCTGTTGTGGGTTATTTGGAAATAGCTCTGCTAGATATTTTTTGTGCTATACAATTGATAATGCAGCATGCTTTGGGATAAACTGTCTTTTGGATAAACTAACAGTCTTTTGGATAAACAGGTACGTTTTTTCATTCTTTAATCTTTATAATTATAGTATGTTGTTAATATTATGTAATTATCGCACATCTATTTCATGTATAGGCATCATGTATGCATTTATAGGATTTTTAGATTTTTATATGATTTTTCTTATTATTTAGAATATTTAAATATATTAATATTTGACCGCTATTTGACTGTGCGCTATTTGCCGCTATTTTGCCGCAATAGCCTAAGCGGTACCTCGTCGCGACGCGACGCGATCCGCTATCAACAACCTTGAGTTTAACTATCAAATTACCTAAATTTGTGTTTTTTGGTTACTATTTTACACATCTCCATTGCATTTGATGTAAACAAGATGGGTTAAGAGAATAAATTTTTATCAATTTTAAATTCAAATTCATGTATAAAAAGTACCCAAACACTAGATTTTGAAATCAAAGATTTCAAATCCTTTCATTTAATAAAGATATCCAAACAAAAATCTCATCTCCGCAGCTCCACTCCTGTTTCCAGCGACCGACGGCGGCGTTACCGTTTGCTAATGACCTGTTAACGCCGTCGGTCGATGTCGGTGGTGTTACGGGGGATGGCGGCGTCTCGATGTCTCCAGCTGTCGCCATTTTCTCCCCTCTTTTTTTATTGTTTGTTTTTGTTTACTTTGCGTTTATTTTTTTTCCTTTCGTGATTTAATTGGAGGAGTTTTATTTTCAGGGAGGGGAGGGGGAGCCGGTTAAGAGGGAAGAGGAGTGCGGAGCACCGTACGCGTGTTCTTGAAGTTTCTCGTTTTTTTATTTTATTTTTGTTTTATTTTTTTCCGGTTTTTAAGGGAGAGCGTGGGGCTAGAGAGTGATTAACCTGGGAGAGTAGTGAGAGAGAAGGCATGTAACGTATCTTCGGTGCTGTGCTGGAATGTTTTCTACTTTCTTCTTTGCTTGTTTCTTCAAATTAAGCAAGTAATCTTTTTAAGGATAAATTTTGGCGCCTCTGTACCGACTTTCTATGCTGTGCACAATATTCTGAATAGGGAAGACAATTTTCACCTAATCTATCATGATTCATGATATTATCTTGCTAATAGTATCTATAGACTAATAGTATCTATAGACTTTTATTATCTATCATGATTCATGATATTATCTTGCTTTGCTCATTTAGTCATTTATCTATACTTAAATATTTTATTTTTTAGGTCAACTTTCTAGTAGTTAATATGATGATGATGATACTAATCAATGATTTTTTTTTATTGTCGAGCATTTTTATATTAAAGACTTGAAAGTTGAAGAAGGACAACTAACAGTCTTTTGGATAAACAGGTACGTTTTTTCATTCTTTAATCTTTATAAGTATAGTATGTTCTCAATATTATGTAATTATCGCACATCTATTTCATGTATAGGCATCATGTATGCATTTATAGGATTTTTAGATTTTTATATGATTTTTCTTATTATTAAGAATATTTAAATATATTAATATTTGACCGCTATTTGACTGTGCGCTATTTGCCGCTATTTTGCCGCAATAGCGCGCAATAGCCTAAGCGGTACCTCGCCGCGACGCGACGCAATCCGCTATCAACAACCTTGTTAATAATACAATACTGAAAAATTATCATGTAGTAGATTAATTAAGCTCATAAATAATATTGACTGATAGACATACAAAAATAATTCACATCTTCCCGTTCCTTTAAAGAATTGTTTATGAGGAAAGGACTATTGTCGATCCAAGAACAAAGCATATATATCACAGACCCTCAGTTTTAGTTTGATGATATCGATGCTCTGTTGCATCGCAAGACAGAGTAGATGCTAGTTTTGATGTTTGATGCGATGCGATTGATATTTGATCATTTCTAGTCTTGTATTATTTTAGAGCTTCTTAGTACATTGATTCATATTTCATTGTATATTTTGAGATTGCACAATAAACATGTTGTATCTTACAATTATTTGCCAAGGTATTTTCTTGGATTTTTGTGATGCTAAAAGTGAATGTACTTGTAAATGCTGCTATATCTAGTAATGTTTTCTTGCATCCTGAAGAGCATGGAGCTATGATATTCACGATCCAATGTCGCTGTCTATTCTTAAGTTGTAGATTAGAGGGAGTGTATGATTTATCAGTCTTTGAACTAAACATCTAGTGATGTATCAACATGTTATATTATCAGCTTTAGGACTTTTTTGTGATACTCATACAAGTGATGGATGAAGCAAACATTTGATTATGTTCACAAGAGATGGTCATTAATTACTTCCAAGTTTTCACTTATAGCCTATTTAATTTTTGATCGATCTTGCTTGGTTTAGTTGTGTCTAATTGTCGATAGGCCCCTATAGTTTTAATCGTGCCGATGTATGTCACAGACCCTCAGCTTCAGTTTGATGATATTGGTGATTTGTTCCATTGCAAGATTAGAGTAGATGCTAGTTTTGATCTTTGATGACATATATGTGTATTTTCTCATCTTCGCGTTCTTCTAACTCTGTTTACCATTGATGAATATGACTACATGCTCTTTGTTTTATTTTAGGCTAGTGATAATCCAACAACTATATGAGAACTCGCAGGGCATAAACTGAAATGTATGTCTTAGATGATCTCATAAAAACAAATACTGCATAACAAAAATGCATAGTTTATGGCTTAGTTATTACTGTTGCATCTTTCCTTGTTTGTCTTTAATTTGACACCTTCAAAAACGGATTCGGATCCTCTCCACTACAAAAAAAATAGTGGAGGGACCACTACATAATCACAGCCATTGATTATCTAGTTGATGGTTATGATTTTTTTTAGTGCAAATTAGGAATGAGTGCAATACACGGGGGTATGGTAAGTGTTAGATTTAGATTGTATCATAACCGCCTACTAAATAATTAACGCTTGAGATTAAAAGTAGTGGTCTCTCCACTACTTTTTTGTAGTGAAGAGGATCCAAATCCTTCAAAAACAGTCCTCTCCTTAATAATATGAATAAATAACACTTTAATAAAGTATAGAGATCTCTATTGCTATGTCATTGAGGGACCAATTTTAGTATGAAGCACAAATACAGGGACCAGATCTTTTAGCCAAACCAAATCAACTATTCAGTAGGAAATAGGAATTATATACATTTCCACAGTCAAATAAAATTAACCAGCAAATTAGAGATCAAATTAGACAAGCTTAACATACCTATTTCCATTTTCTTCAGAATTTTGTTGTGCATCTGCAACGGGGTCGGAAGGGAAAAAAGAAGACTCCAAGGCAGAGCAAAGGGCGCAAGGCAAATCGTCTATTCGAGAAAAAAATTAAAAATATATTACATTGCCGCAGTCAAATAAAATTATCACGGAATCAATCGGAAAATTTGAGATCAAATTTTGACTAGCTTAAAGCACCTATTGCCAATCTTCTTTGGAATTTCGTCGAGTATTTGGCCCGGGGGACTTCAAGGGGACAAATTTTCAAAACCAACATGTTTTGAATCTTAATCTCAAAAAGACATGTTTGAAACTTAATTTCAAAAAATCGATCCAGTTTCAGCTAACTGGATCGATTTTTTGAAAAAAAGTTCCCAAACTTCACGGGAGTTAAAGTCCCGTGAAGTTTTTTACGTAACAAAACTTCACGGGACTTCAATTCCTATGAAATTTGAGAACTTTTTTTTTTCAAAAACCGATCCAGTTTCAGCCCAACTGAGTCAGTTTTTGAAATTAAGTTTAAAACAAGTTAATATTTGGGATTTTTTTGACAAAGAAGTCTGTTTTGAAAATTTGTCAGACTTCAAGGCCGATCGACAGGTGGAAGGAGGAAGAGCAGTGCAAGGGGCACTAGAATCTTTTTCTTGATATCGGGGATAAAAAAATCTAACAGGGATTTATAACGAGGAATGAGTTAAAAGAACGGACTACAATAGGTAAAGACATAACTGCCCTCCCTCCTTTTTCAGTTTATTTCCAAATTATCAGTTATTTGAAAATTTTTAAAAGATCTTATTAGGAAGTACCGAGGCAATCAGCTAGAACTATAGGTAGTCTGAAAAAGCCTGAACAAATTTAAAAGGGAAGGAGGAGGAGAAGGGAAAAAAAGACCTCCCCAAATTCGACCCATGAGAGGGCAGTAGGGGTGCATTCGGTCCGGATACGGCTCGAATATGATGCCTATCATATTCATATCCGTTTACTCATCTCGGATACAGATATGAATATATATATGCCTCGGTAAGAAAAATTTATATTCATATCCGTTAAAATCAGAGACGGTTACAGATATACATGAGGATATATAAGCGGATATGCATGCATATATAAAACGGATATGAGAAGGCTAGATAGTATTGAGAAAAACATAGTTCATGTGATACAAAAGAGTTCGTTAATATGTTCATTATAACTGAAAAGTTAAGATTAGACATCTTGATCATCAAAAATTTAACTGCAAATCCATAATATAAGAATCGAAACTATCGTAAAAGTATGAGTAATATGTATTCGAATATTTCGGATACGGAAACAGATATTTTACTATAAAACTATATCTGTAACCATATCCTATCAGTTATAAATTTGAGTAATCATATCCGGATCCTAATGAAGACGATTACGGATATTTCCTCGGATACGTATATGGTTTAGCACCCGAAGTCCATACACTTTCATAAAGAAAATTTCCTCAATGACCTAAAATATGGGACCAATAGAGGGGACAAGTGAGGTATCTCCCTCCTATTAGACAGGGCCGTACCTAGGAATTTTGGGGCCCAAGGCGAAATATTGGATGAGGCCTAAGTGATACAACTCATAATACATTTTATCTCATTCTTCTTACCTTTTGAGCGGCAAAATTACATATTATTTTCAATATCTTGTAACATGGTCGATCTTAAATAAGATTTTAGTAATTTTAATTTTGAAAAACTTCTTTCAGCGGAAGCAATTGTTACGAGTATAGTCAATAGTACACGATAAGCAATACAAGTATTTAGAAAAGAATCTAACCAGTTTATATAGTTCAACACTTCAATTGGACTATTAATCTCTATTTTTAAAATTTCCCTAAGCACTCTCAATTCTGAAAACAAATCAAGTCCATTAATATCTAAATGTTCATCATGTTTTAGTGCATTTTCGAGATTAAGATAATATGCTTTCAATTCAATATAATCTAAAGCTTTTAATTTTTTCAAATCAAACAAAAAACCAAATTTTTTTTCATACGTTTTAAATTGTTCAAACCTACTTTCAATTGAGCCAAGCGATTTATCAACTATGTATAAGAAATATTTAATACGAAAAGATTCTTCAGCGTTAAATGTTGTTTCATTACCAATATTTTCATCAAATTGTTTTTTTCTATGAATTTTACGTTTTTCACAAAATATAGGTTGTACGTCATTTCATTAGCAAGTTCTTTAGTTGAATTCAAAGCAGATATAAAAGCATTTTGTCTATAATTTTCTAAATATACAATAAGACCCTTTAATTGATCTATGACAATATCAATATGCATATCTTTAGATTGTAAGATTTTACTAACTGAATTAACAGCAAACAATATGTCATACCAAATATTCATAGCTATTAAGAATTCAAAATTTTTAATCTCATAAGTTGCTAAGCTATTAACTTCACTTTTTATCTTTGGATCTTTACTTTTTAAATAGGGTTAGGTTTATGCTTAAGTAACTAAGTTACATATATTATATATATGGGTGGGTGGGCCTTATCCAACTTGGGGCCCAAGGCAAAGGCCTTAGTTGCCTTATGCTAGGGCCGGCCCTGCTATTAGATAATGAGTTGGCCATCAGGTATCTCCCTCCTATTAGATAATGAGTTGGCCATCATTGATGGCCAACTCATTATCTAATAGGAGGGAGATACCTCACTTGTCCCCTCTATTGGTCCCATATTTTAGGTCATGTATTGTCCCCTCTATTGGTCCCATATTTTAGGTCATGTAGCAACGCTCTTTCATAAATAAATATCAAAAGCAAGTGGTGGCCAAATCAGCCATTTGATAACTCTCTCCTTATCGAAAGGCGAAGCGCCGTTACACACTCAGAGAGAAAGAGAGCGCGCGCTCAATAACAAAAATGGCGGTTTCTATTTCCCCCAATTTCCATCTCCCTCTAGTTTCTCGCCCTAGAAATCTCTCCGCAAAACTCCGCAAAACTTCTCTCGGAATCCCGACGACTCTCATCCATTATCGCTCGAGAAAACCGCTACCAATGAAGATCCGTGCCGCTTACGTGTCGGCTCCGGCGTCCGATCCTGATTCGGTCGACAGGGGCACGGCGTCCGTCGAGGCGGCGGCGTTCTCGGCGGG
>NC_033797.1:126394228-126407181 GCF_001876935.1 Asparagus officinalis | reverse complement strand
ATCTTCGACGGAGGCGGTGAGCTGGGAGGTTTTATGGCCGCTGCTATCTCGGCATAAGCTTAGGATTGCTGTATCAATGGCTTCTCTTGTTGGATGCACCTCTTGTACCCTTGCCATGCCCATATTTTCTGGTGAGTTGGCCGCATTTCTGCAAAATTTGCCCTAAAGTTTCGGAATTTTTATGTGGGTAGATAATTTGGGATAAAGGAGACAGTTTTGTTGCGGTTTCATAGTGTCTGATGGAAACCCGGGCAAAGGCTTGGGGGTGTTTGTTTAGTTGTAAGTGAGTTGAAAGTATGAAAGTGACTTTTTTTAAGTGGGTTAACGCATCCAAGTCAGCATACAAGTGACATGCGTTGTTTGTTTACAAAAACTAGTTATTGTTATTGTTGAAAGTAGAAAAGTGAGGATGATGTAACAACATTATTTTAATTTAATTATATATCAAAAATCATGTTTTTATATAAATTGCTTCCCATCTCTATTTATCATTTTGAACCATATCCAGGGCCGACATCATGTAGTCATAAACAGTAATTTAACAAAATAAATAAATCCTAAAACATATATACCCAAAACTATGCAATCATCATGAATAGTTCTAGTAAAATAATCTCACTGATAAAATTTGGTCAGAAAAATCATTAATAAATTTTAGCGTAATGATCCTTTTTTAATGTTAGCAAATGGGAACGAGAATCACAAAGATAATACTTGCTGCAACCAAAGAACATCCAAGGTACAAAATGTAAATAACCCAATTACTTATCTTCAATGAAAACAGCAAAGCCATTGACATATTTCAAACCATAGCTGCAACCAAAGATGATGAGTATAATATTCAAAACAAAAACTACAATTTTATTCATAGGATAATAAAGTTTCCAAACCAACTAATACTGCTTATCAAACTCCAAATAAATAGAAAACAGGTCTAAATTGAAGTAAATAGCGATCAACTCTAAAGTAATTCCACAAGCTAAACTACAGGTTACTTTCAAACAAACTAGTACTACTGTAAGAAACATACTAACTCATTGTACTACTGTAGGAAACATACTAACTCATATTTCACTAAAGCCCTTCATGTTTTTGATATAGTCATCTACAATCTTCTTTTGTCTTGTAGGAGGCTTTGCAATGAATGTTAACGCTTTATGCTCACTATCTGTATAATAGTCATAAACGGCATCCAAATCATCCTCGTTGTGCCCTTCAATCGCCATGATGACCTTATTAAGTTTAAGCCTCCAATCTTCAGGCGTAGCGTTTTCAATTGCTTTAGCAATGAAAACAAGACCTTCCTTTAGTTCTTGGACATCATTTTTTGAATCATTTGATTTATTCTCCTTTGGATGCTTAGCCTTCTTACAATTTTTTTGAGGAGTTGTACCATTATTGACATTCTGCTTTTCATTAGCACCATCAGCGACATCGCCATCATCAGTCATTGTTAACGGAAATCCACCGTTAATGTCCTTGTTACTGGATTCGTCGTGGTCTCCAAATGAATCATATATGTTCTTTCTAAATGATCCAGTGGCAAAATCCTCCCCACATACAATCTTCATCTCCTCATAAAATGGAATAGGACAATTGAGATATGCCTTTCTTGTTTCATGAGCCTAAAAGCAATATGACAAATAAAATTAGATATTATATTTATGAGAAAGTTTAATATTGAAAAGAAACTTACAAGTATCTTAATACAACATATTTATCAACCATATTAAAAGAAATACACTTGTATATAACATTACTCATGGTCTTTGTCAGTTACCTCAACTATAAGAATAGAAAACCAGACCATTACTAAATGAGCTACTTACATCCTAATATGCAACAGTTAAATACTACAAACTTATTTGAGAAGCATGTGATCCTCTATGTCATTCTTACTGGATCTCTTCCATTTAATTTTAGAAACATGCATGTTCTTTATCAGAAGGTATATGCTTCTTTGAATACCTTAACCTTTTCTAAAAATCTGGAACTTTCTAATTTGTTTCCCCTCTATACATAAAAATGCATTGATTAAATCATATTATTGTTATTGTGTTTCAAACTGACAACGACATTTTGTTCATTGATGGCAGACAAATGAGGGAGATGATTATGAAATGAAAACGTCCAGAAGCAAGTGCTAACCAGTCAGGCCAGACCAATTATAATCGTTCTCTAAGGCAATAAATAGTAGCCTATTGCACTTTGTGGTGGAAATTAGTTTTCATGAGATAGAAATCAAATGTTATCTCATATGTTAACAGTGGGAAAAAATAACAGTAGGAAAAAGCATGTGACAGATAAAACTATGCAAACCTAGCAAAAGTTATCTCATATGTTAACAATAGGAAAGAATAAGTAGGAAAAAGCATGTGACAGATAAAACTATGCAAACCTGGCAAAAGTTATCTCATATGTTAACAGTTTAAAAAAAAGCTTTGGATTGAGGTTAGACAACATACCAACACATAAGTTTTATAAGTGAGATCGTCGAGGATTATCATTTTTTTATCCTCATCCCAACCAGCTCCACTTATTGTCTCTACAGTGACAAATATCCTTCCACTTAGCTTTGAGGCCACGAAGATGATTCTCCAGATTCAATAGTGTAAAACTTTGGTTAAAATTTTGATTTACAGCAGCAACAGCAGCAATTAAAACGGGCTTTTTGAATGTTGTTTGGCTTTTGTTTCCATTAGCAGCTTGTTCAGCGAGAAATTCCAATAGAAAACCACTTTCCTCTTTGCTCCAGCGTTTGTTCGGAGTTCCACAGCACTTCATACCTCATTCTCCTTTTGTTTCATTTTTACTCTTTTTGTATTTCTTAGAGATAGGTTCATCAGGGATAGCATTACCTTCCTCTTCATCTTCAATACGAATTGGCTCCTTATATTGTGGTTTCATCATCTCTTGAGAACCAACAAACATTGCATGATACAAAGCATTTTGATATGTGGGATCTCCGATTCCTCCGAGAATAGGTGTAAAAGGATTTGCTTGACTTCCAAATTGACTTAGAGATGCAGGTATCCCTTGACTCTAATCAGTGGAATCTTGACTTAACCTCATTTGGCATAAGTTTTTATATGAAGCCCCAGCCATGTCCTAAGCAAGTGAACATAATTATAAATTTTACATATGAAACAATTGATCATATAGCATGACAAGATAAAAAATATGTTGATCTAATTTAACTAAACTCAAAAGATAAAGATCACATATTTATACCAAATTCCTACATTGTTCTAAAGACAAAAATAAAAGAAAATAACATTCTTGAAGTAACGGCTCAAAATATATCACTAAAAGTACAACAGTCAATTGAATAAACAAAAATAAAAACTACTTTTTTTTAGTAAGTTATCCCTCCTCCATGTTTCCAGTTTGATAAATTTGGCAGTAATTATACCACATTGCTTGAGCTGTATTTTCTCTCTTCTCATTCCAAATTCTATTCTGATCTCGTTGCTCACGTTGAGTTAGATTGGTTACATAGGATTGACTTTCACTATAGAGCTCTTCTTCACTAGCTTCATTCTCATATGCTAAATTTGCAAAATAGTCATCATCATCATTCTGTAGGATATAATTATGCAAAACACAACATGCGAGAACTATATCAATTTGAGTCTCAAGAGGAAAGAATGGACGACTGCACAAGATTTTGAATCTATTTTTCAATATCCCAAAAGCAGCCTTAATTTTTGTTCGAATACTTGAATGCGTCAAATTAAAAAGTTCTTTAAAATTTTTGGGTATTCTGCCATGATGTTCTCTCAAATGATATCGCACTGCACGATAAGGTGCAATAAACCCCGGCATTATTGTATAGCCTGCATCAACAAGATAATACTTGCCTACATTTCAATAAAATATATCATTAGTGATGTAATATTTTATTTTAAAATATTTGACTATGTTCTTTGTATACCTGGCAGAACTTTTAGACCCATTGGTGGTTCTAAAGCCAACGCATCTTTTAAGACAGTGAAATCCGCCGCAGATCCCTCCCAACCGGCCAAAACATAAGTAAATTGCTTATTAGGCAAGCACGCTGCAAGAACATTTTGGGTAGTCCCACCCTTTCTTCCTATAAATCGGATAGCAATTTCCTCCGGAGCACTAACTTCGATATGGATACCATCAATGAGACCCATGCAATACTATTTAGATTCAATATATTTTGTGAATGTATCAATTTCAACGTATAAAGCTATTTTATATTTATTTCTCATATTTCATAGAATAGAATTTACCTTGAACCATGGGAACCAAGTTGAGGAGGAAGTGATCTCTTCTGACGTTTCATAACCAGGTTGTCGTACAAATAAATCTCTCACACCACAAATAACGCGCAATACAGAATTGAAATATCGACTAATTGTCTCCCCTGATTGTATGAAGTGAACTCAATCTTCATTACCCTATTCTTTACATTATGTCCGACTATGTGCAGAAACATTGCTAGTTGTTCCTCAATGGATACATTTATAGTGTCTTTTAATAATCCTTTATCTCTAAATATACTTGCTAGTCTAAAGAAAGGAACATGAGCCATTCTAAGGTAATCTATGCATGTTGTATTCCCGCCATAAAATATTCTATCCATATGCACTTTCCTAAGTAGATCTCTGTACATAGAGGGTTCTCGACAAATGTGGTCCTTACAATCTAATATGAAAAAAATATAGTACGCTACTACACAAGTTGTTCCTGCATAAGCTGCTACTGCCTGTTGTAACAAAAGACGACGTTGAGTATTGCGATCCATCTATATCAATTAACCAAAGAGAAAATAAGAATATACTTTATACATAAGTTGAAAATAAGAATAAGGTAACTGTTATAATGTAAGTAATTAGTTCAAATATGAACTGAATAATTCACAGAAGACTAGATAAAAACTATTAATGAATATTCACGAATAGTTGTCGAATATTATCAGATCAGGGTTCTATCTTTGCCTCTCTACTTTTGGCTCTAAAACTGCATGATATACCCTTCAAAAACATGATAGATTTTCCATTTACAAACAGCAGACACTTATTGATTTTGAAGGAGAATTCACAAACAGAAAGATGACAGCAGCATTAAAGGGAAATAAGAACAAAGGAACAAATATTTCAAACTTCAAAGATAACGCCAAAGCAAACAAGCAGAAAGAGTTGTTATCCATGAAAATTAAGTACAGAAATAGAATCAGATTGCATTATACAAGTGCCACTAATATCATAAGAGTTGATAGGGAAGGACAAGTTGGTCATCTATGATAGCAAATGCAACTGTAAATGATATCCAAGTTCAGATGCTTTACAGACACAACTAGGATTCTGCTCAACATGTCCTTTACAAAATATTATACAACTCCTACTCAGCCTAACACCCCTCACTAACTACATCATGTTATGAGAGTGACATTTTCTGTCAGGTGCTCTATGTGCATACTCATCATCTTGAGTGTGATTTCAGGACTTTGCATTGCTAGAAATGACCTGGTAAATGAGTTTTTAACTTCTAGGAATGCCTTTAGCTGGTTTTCTGTCGTTATGCATACATTTTGATATCATCCGGTATACATCACAGATATATTTCAACAAAATTTTGACAAGCAATTATTTAATATATCCAGATTATGAGTTACAATTTAAACTATCAAAAGCTTCACTAGACTTTGAGGTGTGAATAATTAAAGGAACAAACCATCTAAACAAGTAGTACTTGAGAGTCATAGATCCACACTTCTATATCTTCAGTTGCTATCTTTTTATTTGCCTTCAGAATTTTCTCCTTGAAGCCACCACCCAGTTTAAAAAAGCTTTTGATTTTCTAATTTCTAGTTCCTTCAACATGTCTAGCTTCAGTTTCAAACAGAGTGACCCATAAGCTAGTCAAATGTTTGTAGACTTCTATGTTTAGAAACTCCTAATTCCCACTATTTTTGACATATTACTAGTGTTAATTATTATTATTGCTATTTTTTGAGTCGGTTGGTACATATTAAACAACTGATCCAATGAATAATCTGCTACCTCTATATAACCAATAGCCTGAATTCATTCATAAGATGAATAAACAGATGACACTAGAAAGATGGTCCATATCCTATAGTAATCAATTGCTTATAGCAATAACTTCTCTTGTATATAGCCTTCTGGTGACCCTTGTTAGCTAATAAAAAGAAAAAAGAAATTGAATATAATGGCATTATAATGATATCTAAAACCATTACAAGTAAATCCCAGAGATCACAAACCCAAATTCATCTAAACTCCTAAATGACCGATGCAACAATAATCTACAAATTCAAGGGAGAAACAACGACATCTAATTAACAAACGCAACAAAGAGAGAGTGAAACCCTAACCTGCAGCTTTGACGATGACGAACCTGCAGCTTTGATGATGACGAATCCGATCTGCAAGCGGAGATAGAGTGAGAAATCGAAGAGGAGAACGATCTCCAACGCATACGTCAAGAGAAAATTCTTACCTCTGTTAAGGATCTCAGGCAAAAATCCTCAACTTCACCGCACTGCTCAATTTTTTGAGCTTGATCCCACAAAAGATGCAGATTTTATACTAGAAATCAACAAAACGGTAGTTGGATCAATTACATGGAGGGAAAAATAATTTGGGAAAAAACGCGGGGAAAATTGGTGGGATTATTTTTAAAAAGGTAAAAAAGGGGGGGGGGGATTCGCGTGAAGAGGAGAGGCGAGGAAAGTTTAGGGTCAAAATTGAGAGAAGATTTGGAGGCATTGTTGAAACTGAGAGGTCAAATAAAGGGGGGGCGGGTTCGCGGGGAAGAAACAGAGGCGGATCTGAAACAGAAGGGGATAAGGCTGTTGAAGACGGAACACTAGTAATATATGTGTTATTAATTTTTTTAATGTGTCGTGGGCCCCATTTTTTTCTCTTGCGGCTCACTTCTGCTACACTTCTGCGATTTTATAGCAGAAGTTCAACTTGCAAAAATATCCTACGTGAACAATTTTTTGAGGTGACTTTCATAATCACTTTCAATAAAACAAACAAGTTAAATCTAAAAAATAAGTGACTTTCATACTTACAATTTTCACTTACAACTAAACAAACACCCCCTTACCCTTACAAATTCCAAGCAAGCGTTACCGTTTTCGCTTTGCCCTAAGTTAGTTCTGAAGGAACACTATACACATTATAAATATGCAATAAACCCACAATTGATTCCCACTTTGGTCGAAAAAGTCAAGGGACTGTCACTACACTTCCTGGTTCATGTAGCTTCGACGCCCATTTTGGCCGGTTTTGTACTAGTCTTGACTGAACATTGCATTATGCCAGTACCTATGTCACTATTTGCATCACTAACTTGCTAGTTGCAACTAGAAAATATAAGGTTGTGTCTGACACTATTTTTTAAAGACCAAGAAAAAACCGCCCCTGAAACCTAGCTAGTAAAGGGAGGGAATGTAAATTTAAATAAATCTACAACTTGACTCCTATTTAGTCAAATATGAGACGAAATCAATCCAAACACCCACCAATGCAAAAGGTCATCCCCTTTGTCTAAGTGTATTTATTCGGATTAATTGCTAAGAGGAAAGAGGCGAATCGGAGGTTTCCTAACCAATAATTGTAGTTAACACGCACACATAACAAGTCCTAACTAGTGGATAACAACAAATATAAATCCTAACAAAACAACAACTCTAATAACTAAATAATAACTTCATTCTAACAAAAAATCTCAGAAAAAAATATATAAAATCCTTAAAATTCATAGATCTGATCTGTTATGAATCAAAATTGAGTTTCAAAATTCTCTCTTGAGCGTGTGAAGTGTTCTATAGCATGTGAATCACTAAGTTTTTACATGTAAGCTGTAGGGGTGTGAGGCCTTTAGATGTCGAGCCTAGTTATTTATTGAATACCCTCTTCTTTATTCCTCACCTTCGAACATATCCCCCCCTCAAAAAACAAATCCCTTGTCAAGCAAAAATAACGAACCCAAACTCGGGAGTACTGTTCACAGGTGAACAGTAAACCGTGCACTGTTCACTTGCGCGTATTGATTAGATTATAATGGTCTAGCAACAAAATTTCTACCCAAGGGCTTACCAATGTTCCATTGCATGTCTTGTGCTCGGTTAATGTATAATGCTGAAGCATCCATGCATTTATTTGCATCACTTAAAATTTGTAGCATTTAATTCTATCTTGCATTCTATTATTCTAAGCTTCCTTTTCTGGCAAATTCATAATTTATGCATCTCATATTGTAGATCTTCTTTGATGGCCTGATGTGTTTATTTTAATATGGGGACCATTTGACACAATGAAATAATCGTTGATGAAACACATAACATTAGCGCTTATTCCTCCTCTAGATCTTCGAATTTCTTCTTTCATGTTTAACATATGTGGTCATAAGGTATCTGGTCCTCGAGCTTTTTCATCTGGCAACATCTAACATAAGTATTGAGATTTTAAATTACTTATGAAGCATGAACCAGTGGATATAATCATTAGGTCTTATCAGAAGATTTCAATTTTTTGTCGTCTTTATTAATTATAATTATGGTCTGGACCATGTTAACCATAGTTTACATTTTCTTTATTATCAAAAAGTTGTATTCATTAATTACTTTCGAGTGATTGTCAACTTTCATTGCTACTGATTTTTTTATGCTTTGAATTGTGCAGGTAAATTTTTTGAAATACTGATAGGAAGAGGAACAGAACCTTTGTGGACACTTCTTTCTAAGATTGCAGTCCTCTATATCCTAGAGCCAATTTTCACTGTTATTTATGTTATAAATATGACCACCATCTGGGAGAAGGTGATGACAAGCCTAAGAGGACAAATTTTCAGAAGGATGTTGATCCAAAAGGTACTGATTATATTCAAGTACCTTCAAGTACCTCCATACGGATGTTGAGGTCTGACTATGTCTGCATGCCCAATCTTTCTTTTTTCCATAATATGCTTGGGGCGCGCACGCGTCCATCCGTCTGTCTGAATAAATATGAGCACTCATGCATGATTCTTGATTAAAGATTGTGGTCCCATTAGGAACTTCATGCTTTATGATCTCATTAAGGGCTAGTCCAAATTTCATCAACATGCAATATACATGAAAGCATTCCTAAATGTGAACTACTCAAAATGCATTATAACTTGATCATTATAACTCTGACATAAAAGTAATAGGAAAAATATTGTTTGCGTGAAAAAATAAAATTTCTACCAGAGGAGAAATAGAAGAAGAAGAAGAAGAAGAATAAATTGCCTATTGTGGAAAATGGAGTAGCATATTGCTAACCACCCAATTACTTCCTGTGAATTTTTAGGCTTGAATCTGCAATATTAAATCTGATACATTATCATGTTGGTATGGCTCCTATCTGGACATGAATCCTAATAGGAGAAAACATTGAGTAATCTGATGCATGTGGATGCTCTTAATCACAGCTTAATCATTATCTTCCATCTACAAGATAATTTGAGGTTCTTGTGAAGTCCAATGTATCCAAGCTGTTGTCTCCTTAGATAACATGAATATTAACATAGTATCCGTAGTGAGTTCACAAATCATCTTCAGTATTTATCGACCAAATTTGCACTTGACAGACATCTTCATGTATATATTATAAGTTTGTTAACTCTTTATGGGGCATAGAAGGTTTTGTTATATACAGCTAAATATACAGTCATGCTGAATCAATTTCATGATGGTTGCTCAATCTAAAATAGAAGCATGACCACATTTCTACTATCCATGTGTGGTGATTTGTGTGATGTCCCTTGTGTTCTATTTGAACATTTATCCACTTGAAATGGAAAGGAGAAGGAGAGGGAGAACAATAGGAGGCCAGAAGAAAGGAGAAGGAGACAGAATGGAAAGGAGAAGGAGAGGAATGCTTTAAGGAAGAGGAATGCTTTAAGGAAGATGGTTCTTGTTTTATATTGGATCTAATGCTTATAATAACCAAAGACTTAGGGACACCTAATGGTCCACATGGAAACATCAAGAAATTCTCTCATGGTTTGCACTTTATGAGGCTAGACAGCCATTAACTTAAAATAAGTTAACACATTATTCAAGTAGAAGGTTTATGGCGTAAAATCAATCAAATATTATGAGTGTATATATTTTCCCATCCTCAAACTGCTCAGGCTTCCATGAGTATTGGGTCTATTGACTGTAGCGTGAAGTTAGCGTAAATATCAACCTTTGTTGTGAGCCACGATCATAGTTAAACATTATTTGCATCCTAGGTTGCACTATTATAGGCGGGTGATACGATTATGATAAGGCACTAGTACGCAAACATAGCAAGTTCTGGCACTCCAGGATACAAATACATTATGGATACAACAATAAAAATTTATAATATTATATATACCTTAAAAGGAATTGATAACAGTATAGTGGTTGGAAAGACATAATAACTCAGGTGATATATGTTAAAAAAGAAAAGAAAAGAAAAAACTCAGGCGATATGAAGGATTATGAAATTAAGAAAGTGAAGGAGTTATATAATTGCATTTACAAGTCAAATGAAATTGTGAACTATCATTTGAGAATTTGATGTTTTATTCCTTAGTTTCAGATACAGTTCTGACATGTATAACATGTTTGGGATACATTAACTTTCTGGATTTATTATAGAAGTACCTGCCAAATATCCAATCGCTACCTGAGTATCCAAGTACTGGATACATATCAGAGACAAGTAGATCTCACTTATCGAAGTATCCATGTGACATGTTAGTTTAGCACAATCACCTCATTGTACGTGATTATATTTTTGTGCCTAAGTATTGTTCAGAACACGAAAATATACTTGAGTTCTTTTGCCGCTTCTGTTAAAGACTGCCTTATTTATTATGTTGGTTAACAAATACTTGTGTTCTTTTTTACTTCCCTTGACCTATGTTTCTTTTTGGGTCTATCCTAGTTCTTTGGCTTCGTCAACTAGGATTTACCACTGCTCTTAACAGGCATACATATTGATCTTTGCTGTATATTTCTGGATCCATATTTGACTAGTTCAACCTCATTTTATTGCTGATGTGCCTATTCATTATCATATATTTACCACATACCACCCATCCATCTTAGTATTCCGTTTTCATCGAAAATCATTTCTCTGACATTTTTCTCATCACCCAAGATTCTGATCCTCAAAGCACGGACTAGCCTTTAATCATCTTATACAAGTTTTTGTTCAATTTCATCGTTATCCTATGATCAGATAATACTCCAGAAGGCCTCCATTTCAACCATCCTGCTTAATTCTGTAAACAATTTTTTCCTCAAATTGACTCACTCCCTTTCTCACTGACTTTATCTAGCGGTGATGAATGATTGAGTGATCCCAGGTTGCACAATTGATCACATTGAGGCATATTTGTCCATCAATGCACTATACCTTATTTCTCTCGGTTTTTTTGGCACAATCTGCATTCTGTATGTTCTATTCTCGTTCTACTGGTTCTCTTCCTTTACTCTACACCTGAAATTCACCTCTGTGGAGGTTGGTCAAATTTTAAATCTTACCAAGTAATGTTTCTTTGTTTTCATTCTTCAATGTACTTAAAGGTAATACCCTGTTAGTAGAATTTTATTCTAAACTTAATAAAGGTACTCTATTTTTGAGCTTTGTGCTTCTGCTAACCTGAAACTTCTTTATTGGTTTATCTGATCTGTTGTTTCCTTGTTTTTCATTTGCAGGTGGAATTTTTCGATACCTTCAAGGTATTATTCTGTATACTTTTCTTCTTGAATTATTTGTATTTTACAATTGTCGTTGGTAACCATGGCGAAAATTTTTGCATGCTAGACAATGCATGATCAACAAACCATTATCTGCATACATGTATGGACACAAAAAATACCGTATCCTTGCATGTATACATCTTTTTCTTGCCTCATTTTGTTTAGTTGGTGATATTTTGGATATTTCTGCTCTGGTGTTCTGTTATTGAGTGACTACCACCTACCAAGGATCTCCAGCTTTAGATGTTTTGTAACATGATCACATATTCTTGTATTTGAACGAGACAGATAAATCAATATGTGTGTACTGGTATAATATTCAATAAACTAGAGGGACTATGAGGGTTTTCTATCTTTATTTCAACTTTCAGCTTACGTGTATTAGTGTTATTTAAATAATAACCTTTTTCTTATACCCTTCCATTTTGTTCTTGCTTCATTTTGTTTAGTGGTATATTTGAAATATATTTCTGCTCTAGTGATCTGTTATCGAGTGATTAGCACCTCTCAAGAAACTCCAACTTTAGATGTTTGCCATGTGATAACATATTTTTGGTATCTGCACAAGATACATCAGTATGTGTATATCGCTTTAGTATTCAAAAACTAGAGGAACCGTGTGAGTTTGCTATCTTTGACGTCAACATTTAGGTTCGTAGTAATATACTTATTTAAGAATTACTAGTATAATGTACATGTTTTACACGTAGACACATTTGTTTTATGTTTTGAATTGTTGACTGGAAAATGGTGAATAATTAAAGTTTGGTGTTAATGAATAAAATTGTATATAAAATTTTATAAAGAATTGTTTAGATAATTATTATAATTTAAGCATAATTTATGTAAATAATTATCACATATTAACATAATTATTTAATATTTTAATATATTTTAAATGCTATAATTGTATAATTGTAATTTAGGATAATCATAATAAATTATTATCCTATAATATAAATAAAAATTGGTGTTAATGAATAAAATTGTATATAAAATTTTATAAAGAATCCTATAGATAATTATTATAATTTAATCATAATTTATGTAAATAATTATCACATATTAATATAATTATTTAATATTTTAATATATTTTAAAATCTATAATAATATAATTGTAATTTAGGATAATCATAATAAATTATTATCCTATTTTATAAATATTTTTATTTATAGTAATTTTT
>NC_033797.1:126352926-126394218 GCF_001876935.1 Asparagus officinalis | reverse complement strand
ATTTTTATTTATAGTAATTATGCATAGAATAATTATAGTATTATTAACAACTATAAAGAAACATATTAAGTTTTACAGTAATCTAATAAATTAGTTTATTATATTATTTTTAAATAATTTATTTAATTGTATAATTATTGAATAATAGCATATTTATTAATATAATTAATACTTATATAAATAGTTATACTATTTATATTATTAAATATTTATACTATTTATTAAAGAGTATTGTAATTCTTAATGGTATTTAATAGTGTATTGTTTTATCATACTATTATTAAAGTGTTAATAGTTATACTATTATTGATAATTATTATAATTATTATAATTTATTTAATAAATATTTTTCTACTATTTTGTTATAATTGATTATTTATAATAAATTATAACTTATATTATAGTTGTTCTTATTATTATAAATTATTAATATTAATAGTTATACTATTATTGATAACTATAATAATTATTATAATTTATTTAATAAATATTTTTCTACTATTTTGTTATAATTAATTATTTATAATAAAGTATAACCTATATTATAGTTGTTCTTATTATTATAAATTATTAATTATATACTAGTAAATGGCCAAAGGTTTTGGGTAGGAGATGCATAATTAATAAGTGGTTATGGGAAATTAGTGAAGGATTAGTTAGAGATACTGAGCATAGCATCGGCTATTAACTGACTAGTCATATATTCGATTCCTACTCGGGGAGATTTTTTTCTCCAATTATAAACATTGAGAGGGGGAAGCACGAAATCAAAAGTTGACACCCATATTCTCATTTATAAGTAGTATAGATAGATGTATGTTTATACCCTTCCCGTTCAATGGATCTAGAAAAACTCATGCGCAACGGAGGTGATGATGAATAGTGTTTGGGTGAACTGTCTCTTTTTTTTGTAGTAATAAAAGACCAAATAAAGAAAAATAAAAGATAAATGGATTAGACCGGATTCACTCATAGCGTCTAACCTCTGAAAACAATGGAAAAGACCGGTTTCACACATGGACGCCTAATAAAAAATCATTGCTTCACTCCAATCGAGTCACTGGAAATCATCTCTCAAATCTCAAGTTTTATTCATCAATTTTTCATCTCCCAAATGAACAAATACAACCTTATTTATAGAACTAAACTTACCGAAGAAAATTCTAATAACAAATAAACTCCCAATTGTTGGATAACAACAAATATTTGATCCTAACAAATTAACAACTCCAATAACTAAATAATAACTTCATCCTAACAAAATATCTCAATTAAAAAATTATAAAATCCTTTAAATTCATAGATCTGATCTGGCCTGCATCAAAAACTTTCTTAGTGGAGTGGACGACAAGTAATTTGTTTATAGTTATACTATTTATATTATTAAATATTTATACTATTTATTAAAGAGTATTGTAATTCTTAATGGTATTTAATAGTGTATTGTTTTATCATACTATTATTAAAGTGTTAATAGTTATACTATTATTGATAATTATTATAATTATTATAATTTATTTAATAAATATTTTTCTACTATTTTGTTATAATTGATTATTTATAATAAATTATAACTTATATTATAGTTGTTCTTATTATTATAAATTATTAATATTAATAGTTATACTATTATTGATAACTATAATAATTATTATAATTTATTTAATAAATATTTTTCTACTATTTTGTTATAATTAATTATTTATAATAAAGTATAACCTATATTATAGTTGTTCTTATTATTATAAATTATTAATTATATACTAGTAAATGGCCAAAGGTTTTGGGTAGGAGATGCATAATTAATAAGTGGTTATGGGAAATTAGTGAAGGATTAGTTAGAGATACTGAGCATAGCATCGGCTATTAACTGACTAGTCATATATTCGATTCCTACTCGGGGAGATTTTTTTCTCCAATTATAAACATTGAGAGGGGGAAGCACGAAATCAAAAGTTGACACCCATATTCTCATTTATAAGTAGTATAGATAGATGTATGTTTATACCCTTCCCGTTCAATGGATCTAGAAAAACTCATGCGCAACGGAGGTGATGATGAATAGTGTTTGGGTGAACTGTCTCTTTTTTTTGTAGTAATAAAAGACCAAATAAAGAAAAATAAAAGATAAATGGATTAGACCGGATTCACTCATAGCGTCTAACCTCTGAAAACAATGGAAAAGACCGGTTTCACACATGGACGCCTAATAAAAAATCATTGCTTCACTCCAATCGAGTCACTGGAAATCATCTCTCAAATCTCAAGTTTTATTCATCAATTTTTCATCTCCCAAATGAACAAATACAACCTTATTTATAGAACTAAACTTACCGAAGAAAATTCTAATAACAAATAAACTCCCAATTGTTGGATAACAACAAATATTTGATCCTAACAAATTAACAACTCCAATAACTAAATAATAACTTCATCCTAACAAAATATCTCAATTAAAAAATTATAAAATCCTTTAAATTCATAGATCTGATCTGGCCTGCATCAAAAACTTTCTTAGTGGAGTGGACGACAAGTAATTTGTTTAATGTCATATAAGTAAATTCAAATGGGCTACTCAATGCAAATTGGGGTGCCAATTTTTAAAACCATAGGGGAAATTGCAATTTTAGAAAGCTTAAAATGTAAATTTGAAATTGCTAGGCGTTCAACTTGACCCCTATGACCGATAATAGATCCGACAGACTTCCCGTCTCTTGATATATTGAAGCAAGTTCAGATTTGGAGCCATCTTCATATTGCTTTCTTTGGATCTTTTCTAGGCATCCCTCATGAAATCTGTCCTATCATATTGTGCTATTAGACAAGCCTTTTGTTTTTCTGCAAATTAACAAGACCTATATTTATATTTTGTTTTATAAAGCAAAAGTCTTTTTATTTCAAAAAAATATAGTAACAGAATTCATTTTTTGTCCTTAATTTGGTTGCCAACAATTTAGTTGATGTGCTCGACGTAAGCATTTCTAATCATGCCACTTGCGTAGATCTTTTAGTATGTTGGTAGCATTTACCAATCATTACTCAAGTACCATTGGATTACACCCACTGTTTGTACCAGTTTGCATTATGCATGCTTCTGATATTGTGCAGGTTGGTGAATTAACTGGTTTATTGACATCAGACTTGGGTTCTCTCAAAGATGTTGTCAGCGAAAACATTTCAAGGGATCGTGGGCTTAGAGCACTCTCTGAGGCAAGCTACTTTACATTCTTGTCCATGTCAGCTTGATCATGCCAACAGTTTGACTACAGGTTTATAATTTATAATTTGACTGAGTTCATTGTATTTAAGCTTCTGGGTTTTTTCCCTACGTCAACCAGTGCTATGTCCTTGTGTTGTCAAACTCCTTAACATATTTTGACCATTGTTTGGTCTTATGCTTTTTGTCTTAACACTTAATGCCACTTCTAGTCTATCAACAGTTTTTAACTTCATTTTTTAAACTAGAAATGTTTACTACTCCTTTGATGCAGGTTGTTGGTACAATATGCATACTTTTCTCGCTGTCAACACAATTAGCTCCTGTTCTCGGTCTGTTAATGCTGTCTGTATCAGTTTTAGTAGGTAATGATCTGAATAACTTCCATGCGCACCTCATTGCATGTTAAACTATTTCTGTCCTTTGCGAAAATTATTATGGCTTTCATCTTGATGTCATCTCTGTCTTCTATCCCTTTATTTACATGATAGTTATGATGTATATGAATCTGATGCGGTAGTATTTGAGAGCTCTGAAAAAGACGATACTTTTGTTGTTGCAGGTACCATACAAAGTCTTTAGATAGTTCAATTCATTTTTGGGGCTCCCCTTATCCTGCATTAATTGCCTCACATTTATCTCAAGATTTTTTTTATGCCTGTGTGTGTTCTATTTGCTTTTCTGTGTTTTGAGATTTGATGTGCTTTTGGTTGACAGAATGCTTGTCACTATATCTATGGATTTCAACAAACTGGAGATGCATAAAATTAGAAAAATAAAAAGATAAAGATTTGCCTGTGTTTGTTCTATTTGCTTTTCTGTGTTTTGAGATTTGATGTGCTTTTGGTTGACAGAATGCTTGTTACTGATTTCAACAAACTGGAGATGCATAAGATTAGAAAAATAAAAAGATAAAGATTTATGTGGTTTGGGTCTTAAACTATTGAACTAAGACAATGTCCAAAGATAGATGGAGATGTGACTAACCCAAAGGGGAAATATAAGAATACTCACAGCTTGTAAACCCCAAGCCTAGAGTCCTCAACATGGCATGATTGCCAGTTTCGTTACACCAATGCGACAGCCTCTTATGTAACATTAATACCCAAACATGTAAAGTACATATTTATAAAGTTTAGTCTGTGGTCCTGAGCAGTCATTCTGCTCGTTCTGTCTCTGGAAAAGGCCTGTCTCTGGTACTATACGGTAGGTAGTGAAATAGTTTGCAGGTCAGGATTCAGGACATCACAATAATGTTTTTGGCAAAACATATAGAATGTTCCAAGTTCATGTATGAATAAAAAAAATTTATGATTCAAAAACCAAGAAATACTTATGCTGTAGCAAGCATACATATAGAACATATGTAAACTAAACGAGTAGGTTGAGTTTCAGGTACAACTAACCATAGTTTCATAATCCGTGAAACTTCTTATTGACTACTGTACCATGTATGGAAAGGTATTTGAAGCAAAAGGAAAAGACAGCAAGTAAAATGTAAAATTGAGAAGTTGAATAGGAAGGATATCTGAATCTGCAGCAGTACAGGCTGAAGTATTTGATGCTTTAAGACTTCGTTGGGCCAGGCATTGAAGAAGATGCTATCTATATGCAAAATCCCTAGGTCCGGTGGAGAAACAATTGTGTGACTTCGAACATCTATGCCCCATTTGGGAAGTGGTACAGGTGAGTATAACGAGTATAACCCTTAAAACCTGTTTAACATCCAGATTGGTTTTATGTTATGGTCCATATTCCCAGACCTATCATATACCAGGGGCGGATCTACCTTGGTGGAAGTGGTGTCACGTGACATTACTTCCGCCAAGGAGTTCCTTATGTATATCAAAATTTCAAAGGCTTATGTTGAGATTTTCCTAAGGTCTAACTGAATATCGCAAGTGGTCTATGCAACTGTACCATGATGATAAGCTTTGATCATCACATGGAATCATCAATAACTGAGAACCATCAACCATATATGCGGGGATATGCTAGACCAAAAGGCCTTCAATATCATAGGCTATATACCTTATAGTTGTGTTACTAAAGTACGATTATGTATTTTGTAGTGTTATTAATAATGTGATTATGTAGTTTTTTAAAAGTATGAAAACTCGTTGTGACACTTGTAAAGTTTTTTTATTAATTATGTAGTGACACGATTTTCCATAAATCCTGCATCCGCCACTGTCATATACCCAATTATTATTATAAGCAGTACGATGTGGAACATGCTATTTGTATTTACTTTCTTAACCCTGACTATGCCCATATGGAGCTATACCTAGGAAGTATGATTTCTTATACCAGAATGATATAATGGTGATTATATGCTTAATCTAGTTTCAGGGGACTAAAGATTTACTCATCTGATGAACTATTTGTTGATTTATATATTTTTGCATAATAATTCAACAAGAGTTATCATACACATCCATTCTGCAGAAAACTATTTTTTTTTTTTACTTCTTTTGTTCTGATGGAATACCTGGAAGTGAACGGACAATCTCCTCTCTCACAATACACAAATTCATAAGGCTAATGCCTCTACATATAATTAAATTAAATTAAACTCATTCATTGAATCACTCTGCTCAGGGAATATGTGGGAGATTGAGTTAGAGATAGTTCAAGCAGTCCCACACAAGAAGAATAGTGATAATTCATATTTGATGCACTCTTAACCCGTTTCACTTCTGCTCATCTATTGAAGCATGTTATCATATTTTCTCCTAATGATTTTTCTTATATCTGCATCACTTTCTCAGTATAAGCTGTTCCAGTCTTCCAGAAATTGGACTGCTTTGCATGTAACATTCTGTGAATCATCAATTTTGTTCTGGATTAGCAATTTGATATATGTAGTTCATTGCAGTGAATATTCAAGTGATCTTGAAAGAATTACTTTGACATAACGAAATATTCCTTTTTAGATTTAACCTTTCCATGTACTAACACAACATATTCTTGTTAGCTATATTCAAGAGGTCAACTGTTCCGGTATTTAAGTCTCATGGAATGGCTCTAGCCAGCATAGCTGATTGTGCAACTGAGACTTTTGGAGCCATTCGTACTGTAAGTTTTCTCATTTTTTAAACCTTTCTTTTTTTTCTTGCAATTTTTTTTTTGTTTTCCAACTCATATAACTGCTTATTTAAAAATCTCAACATTTTTTATTGACAGATGAATTCTTCGGTTTTTACATTTATCTTCTATACAGGTCAGATCTTTCGCTGGTGAAAAGCGCCAAGTTTCTATGTTTGAAAAATTGGTAAGTCTTTTAATTGCATGTTTTGTGAGATCATCACTGTAAATGATATTGATAGATTAATCCTGTTGTATCTGGGAGGAGCAAACAGTATTCTAGTGATGATGTTATTTTATTACTACAAGAACTGAGCTCATTCTGCCATCGACAAAAGGGACTTACTGTCACACTTCATTTGTTTTAAACTATGTTGCATGAGCTTGTCATGCTGATGATGACATAATCTTGTATCAGAAAATTTATTTTAAAGCAAACATAATATGCTGTTGCTTAAAGATACACATGATACACATGTCCGGCACACCGCAATTTCCTGATAGAAGTGTCTGCGTTACGTAGGTTTTAAAATTTTCAGTATATATCTAAATACACGAGGAAATTAATTCATACTAGAGGAGCAACAGAAGAATTACCCATTGATTTGTTCATCTCTTAATCAATAAAAATTTCTCAACTCATAACATAAAGAGCAAGTCCGGGAGCTCTCAGAAGTTGAAATGAAATATGGTTCAAGTGTTGTAAAGAACTGGAAATCTGTACTGTCCCATAAAGAGCGAATTCGGGTGCTGTCTGAAGTTGAAAATGAAATATGTTTCATGTGCCAGAAAGAACTGCAAATTTGTACCTTCCCCTACCTTTTGGGAGTTTTAATCCCTCTGAAGTATGTTTTTAAGTTGGGTGACTGGAGATGGAGCCATTTCATTTGTTTTGTGGCGATTTCTGTAAAACATGAAATTCCGTTTAGAAACAGTTATGTTTGGAACTGCTGGTATATTGTATTAGAATATTTTGATTTTCTTCTTGATTACTATTGCTGTAGAATGATTGATAAGTTAATCTATGGATCTTGTTCATGGGAAATTGCAAAATTTTCACATATTTTATGTCTAATTGAAAATTTGATTGCGACCCTTGTAGAACAGTATGGCCATAGCTTAATGCTATTGCCTTCTTAGAAATCTTGTATGTTACTTTAGCAGCCATCCTTCTTTTCAATTATTGATTGTCCCGGAGCGTCCTGATTTGTCACTTTTGATTGCTTGTATTTTTTTTATTTGTACATGCTGCAAGACACCAACTTTTTGATGATTCCTGCAGGTGGCTGCGTACCAGAATAGTGGCATAAAACTTGGAATATTGAAGTCTGCAAATGAATCATTGACTAGAGTTGTGGTCTACATTTCTTTATTGGCCCTTTATTGTCTAGGTGGAAGCAAAGTGAAGTCGGTAAGGGCCTCCACATTGTATATATGTAAACTAAAATTCCTTTTGGGACCTTATATATTGGAACCATGTTTATCCACTTCTTTTCTGAAAGCTGCCCGCTGAGTGCGTATAGAGTGTATGCAATTCGCTGTGACTACTTCCAACAAACCAAACATCACTTAGTAGAAACTTTTAGTCCATGTGTGATGACTGATGATGAATTACAAAATTCCCTGTTTTTGTTCTCTTTTGTTTAATTATACATTTTATATAATAGAAAGATACCCTTTGAATCTAGGCCCAGTATTACCCTGTGAATCTAGGCCCAGCATTTTCAACAAGGCTTTTGACATTTTGATGTTACACTTAACACATAATGATTCTAATGCAGTTTTTCACTTACACTTAACTTCTTAAATTATCTGCCAAGAATTCTTTATATTTGTTACTTGCATTGGTTTTTGCATATTTTGATGCATTGTGAGGTTTTATAGTTTGCAATGCTTAAATCGTACTGTCAGAATTCTATCTTATGGCATGTTAATGCAGGGTGAACTAGCAGTTGGAATCATGACCTCATTTATTGGTTACACATTTACTTTAACCTTTGCGGTAAGAAACCTTTTTTTTAATCTACTGTCAGTTAAACATCACTGCTGTCTTTGTGCACTTTGCAAGATCATTTTTTTCTTCATTGTGATTTCAAAAGTGCAGGTCCAAGGGGGTGTCAATACCCTTGGTGATATTCGAGGAACGCTTGCTGCTGTTGAACGTATCAATTCTGCTTTATCAGCAATCGATATTGATGAGTCACTCGCTTATGGTTTAGACAAAGAGCTCCAGACAAAGGAAATACAAGATGATAACATTGGTCCGGTTTATAAAAATGGAGAGCAACACCAAGCTCTTAATAGGCGGTACATGTCAGCATTGAGATCAGCTAATGATTGGTGCAGTCTAGCTTGGTCTGGTGACATTTGTCTTGAAGGTAGATATGATTCTTTACCCGGAGTTTTGACATCTGCAAGTCTTTTTTTTATACAGTTACTATTTTTTCTTTGCCTCCTGTATATTACATGGTGTGGGGGTGCTCAATTATCTCAATAATATTTTTGACAATATACCTCAATAGTATCTTTATATTGTAGTTATTGTCGTTTCTAAGTATGTTCATTATCTGAACGGTAAGCACGTTAGAGATATATCCACTACTAATGGATTTTGAGATAGACCAGAATTAGACCTATAGTCCTCGTGGAAATAAGATATGTTCATGGCAGACACCTTGGCAGGCATAACTTGTATATGACACATGCTTGATAACTAAAAAAATATGTCACTGGTCATTTATCCTAATTTGATAACTTAAATTGTATTTGGTGCGTTCATAATAATTAATAGTTATTATGTTTTACCTTACATATTGTGGATTATTCATTTTGATTTATAATGTCTATTCAGTGTGTTTGTAAATGTTCTTGTGTTATGCATTTTTTCCTCTCTGTCAATATGCTTTTTATTCAGATATATCTAGCTAGGGAACATTGTCCTCGATTAGAGTATGAGAAAATTATCATGTTCAGAATCTTCAGATATAAGATTCATAATCCGATGAAGGATGTGTTAACATATGTGCAATGGAAATTGGGTACCAAATGTCTGTTGGCGTCTTGGGTTGTGTGGTAGAACCAAAACAGAAGATGTCTGGTGGCCTCTTAGGTTGTATGGTTATTCATAAGTGCAACAGGCTTCTCAAAGGTTATTGATCTTTTCATATTTCTGTTGCACTGTTAACGTATCTTTCGTAAAATGTGCACAAGACTGATATTTACTTATAGAATTCATAAAGGAGTTGAATTCTGGAGTATAGGAAATTAGTCAAGGACTAATATGCATTCTTTTTGTAAGTATCACTTCTATGTCATAGTCTGGTAAATTTAGAATTACTTTTGTATTTTTGTTCTGCTATGTCCTGTTCTACTTGTTTGTTGTACTTATAGAAGCCAAGATCCCATGTGTCAAAAAATATCCAGTGTGGTGATTATTAATAATTTGGACATTGGGTTACTTCTGGAGCTCTGTTCGACCTTTAAAGATTCTATTTAACTTTTGGCCACATGTCTTACTGTTATACACAAAACATATATATCATGCTTTATTATTAAGAAAAAGAGAGGGTTCAGTATAGTTAATTGATGCATTAATTATAACCACTTGGGGTGTTTGAAATTCTCAGTGTCAAAGTCTGCCATTGAGTTTCATTTAATAGATTGCTCCAGTGCGTCAGAACTGCATGTACATTCAAGCATGATACTTCTTTATCCTTTTTGGGATCTGGATTTCTTCATTAATTTTAAATGGTTTTCTACATATATTTTTTGCACTATTGACACATTATTTATTTGAATACCTGGATGCTCTTAGTGGCAGCTATGAAACTAAATTTTCACATTAACCATGTGACTGAAAATTTAACCTTGAACTGCTCACTGCTTGGGTGGTTGGATGCTAGATGAAACTACTGGTCACTCTATTGACATATTAAACTACAAAAAATGCTTATTTTCATGTAAAACATTTCCAGTGATACAAGCTTAATCTTTACTTTTATTAAACTATGACGGCAATTGGGACTGTAAATACTTACTCAAACACAACCTTGTTATTTTAGGGATGCAAGATTAATCTTTCATATTTTTGTTACGCTGTGGAAGAACTTGCCTACAGATAATTTTCCCTTTAAAATAATTTTTTCATGATCATACTCAAACATATATTTTTAGTGGATATGCATCCAAAAGCTATCTTTTATTGAATCTTGTTAGTTTTGTTCCTCTGGATATTTGAACTTTTGTTGTAAATGTCAAATCTCATAACATTTGTCTGTTTCATCATCTTTATGTTTTTGTTTATTTAGAGAATTAAAATATTTATCTTTACATGCTTTTTACTAAGCTTATTCCTTTCGACATCTCAAGTTTCTCTGGAAGTTTTGATGAATGTTTATTTGTTTATAGTTGATCGTTATGGAATTGCTAACTCATGCATTTCACTTCTGATATACAGATGTACACTTCTCATATCCTTTGAGGTCGGATGTAGGTGTCTTGAATGGCTTAAGTTTGACACTCAAATGTGGAAAAATAACAGCACTTGTAGGACCTAGTGGTGCTGGTAAAAGCACTATTGTACAACTTTTGGCACGCTTCTATGAGGTTAAATTAGTTTTACGGTGAAAACCAGCCATTTTTATCTCCTTTTAGCACTAAAAATCATCAGATAAAATTTGCAGCCAACTAAAGGTCGTATAACTGTAGCTGGGGAGGATGTCCGGACATTTGACAAAAGGGAATGGGCTCGTTTTGTGTCCTTGGTGAATCAGGTATTTTGTTTTTGCATGATTATAATGAAATGTCTTTTCCACTTGTTTAGATTTTTTTCACTGTAAAAATAAAATTCTTTTGATTCACATATTTCTGCTATTAGAATTTAAAAGTCTACGCATGTATAAGCTTTGATAATTGTTTCTGCGATCATAATGTTTTTTGCTATTTGTTTATGCGCATTAGGTATATATATTGTAAGCATTCTATTCATGATTCCTTTTTTTCTGGATGAGATTACTGTCATCTCTCATTAGGCTATTGAAGAATGGAGAGGCAAACACATTTTCCTCTCCACTCTAAACAGTTAGGCATTTAACTTTAGGCCATCGGGCAAGGATGGGAATTGTCCTTCAATATTCTCATGTTCAATTCTTCCAATTCTTGGGTTCCATATCTTTCATTATTTACTCAGATTTTTGTCTTCGCCAACCTAAGGCTAGCCTCTCCTTATATTGTGAGGTTTCTTATTGTCATTTTGACAGAAGAAAAAGGGTGGAGGAAGAAGTGATTATTTCTGTTTTCTTAAGTTTATTAGGTTAGTTAGTATGTTAAATGGATTGCACAATTCTTTTATTGCTCAATCCATTACCTTACCTTAGTTGCAGTCAGCTCCTAATTTGATAGAGCCATAGAGGTTGGGAGGATGTTAAAAATGAAGTTTTGCTCATTTACATGTCTTTTTGTTTTCAAAACCTCAACGAATTATTTTATAAACTAAGTTGTTTTACTCTCAGCTTCCCTTTGCCTTAGTTTTGTTCTCTAATTATACCAACCGGTACCTAAATGTATATTTCTTGGTGATTTAGCTAGTTTTAATTCTGTGGACTGGAAAAATATAGATGGGTAACTTATCCCATAGAAGTTTTCATTCCTTTACACACAAAAAATTACGCATGAACTAGCTGGTCAATTTCTATATTGTTGCAGGAGCCAGTCCTTTTTTCCGTTTCGGTGGGTGAAAATATTGCGTATGGGCTTCCTGATGAGAATGTCTCTAAAGAAGACATAATAAAAGCAGCCAAAGCAGCCAATGCTCATGAATTCATAATCTCCCTACCTCAGGTCAGTATAAGTTTTCTGAATCCTTAATGTTTTTCTTCTATCATCACATTTTCTGAAGTTTTATGTATGTTAAAGGGGTATGATACGTTAGTTGGTGAACGTGGTAGTCTCCTCAGCGGTGGACAGAGACAGGTAAGGAGTAAAAATGCGGTTGCTAAATTGACTATAAAGGGAACCGATGCTAACCTGATTCTTTCTTATCTGTAGAGAATTGCTATTGCACGAGCTATTCTTAAAAATGCTCCAATTTTGATACTAGACGAGGTAATTCCTTGATGTAGACTCGCTACATACTGATCCATGCACATGTTTTTGGATCCATAATAATGGAACCAAGCATGAGACAGCATGCGTCCACATTGGTTTTCTGGGGTCTATTCTAGATCGATGAATCCCAAAGATAACATCATTTTTTTTTTTGCATGTATACATCTTAAATCATGTGTATTTTCAAAACTACTGCTCAAATCTTCAATTTCCAAAAAAATACCACCTAAGTCTACAATCATCAACTTTGTTGGGTAGGTGAGTAAAAATTAGGTTATTTTGTTGATAGTTTTACATGGCAGTTACAGATTTAGCCTAGCCTTGTCAAAGTTGATGAATTTGTTGATTTTAGGGGCCAAAATTGATGACGTGGAGGTAGTTTTGTAAATACTAAGTTTTGGGTGATTATTCTGCAAATACGTATGATTTAAGGGTATATATACGTAAAACCCAAAATGATTCTCATTCTGATCATGTAAGCCATTGCTGTTCTCTTAACCATTTGCTGCATTATGCTCGTCTGCAGGCAACTAGTGCTCTTGATGCAGTCAGCGAGCGCCTGGTCCAAGAAGCATTGGACCATTTAATGAAGAACAGGACATCGCTGGTGATTGCTCATAGGTTAAGCACTGTTCAAAATGCTCATCAAATTGCATTGTGTTCAGAGGGAAAAATTGCAGAACTTGGCACTCACTCTGAGCTGTTAACCGGAAAAGGTCAATATGCATCTCTTGTCGATACTCAAAGGCTCGCATTCGAGTAATTCTTCACTCAGTTGGCTACAGATTTGTCGTAGTTTGTGACATGCGCGGTTCCATTTGTGCGAATTGCGCTTTGTAGGTGGGAAATAAATGATTCCAATGTATTAAGCTGTTATATGAACTTGAGCATGGCTATGCCCATTGCAGATGTGAGGCTATTCAGTTACATCAAGAGTTGGGGCTCTTTTATCTAATTTCAAGTCCGACAAAGGGCTATTCACTAATTGCTTGTTTATCGTCGCACTTGTGATATTTGATTGCACTTAGTGTTTGAGATTGAGTTTGTTTTTAGGGTTATTGCATATACACCCCTTAAATCATGGGTATTTGCGAATATACTCCCCAAATCTCAGTATCTGTGAAACTACCCCTCAAGTTATCAATTTTGGAAAAATTTACCCTTAAATCAATTAATCATCAACTTTGATAAGATAAATTGTAATCACAATGTAAAAGTGACAATGAAGGAGTCAAAATTTTAGCGCTCGATTGATAATTTGTTGAGTCTAGGTGTACTTTTTTTAACAAAGTTGATAATCTGAGGGTTAGCTTTGCAAATGCTAAGATTTGGAGGGAATTTTGCAAATATCCATGATTTAGGGGTATATGTACAAATAACATAAGGATTCCATATTCATTGAAGGGTTAATTTCACGAAACTCCACTGAACTTTACGCTGTTAATTCCATATTCCCTCCCCTCAGTTACATCCATATTCCCTCCCCTCAACTACAGTTTTTGTTTCTCAGGAATATTTTAGTAAATTTTCAGTTCAGTAAGTAACATATGCAGAAATTAAAAATCGACTCAAAATGAGGTTAATAATATCTGTTGTCCTCTTTGAGCAATAATAACCTAAAATTGACAAATTTAAGATCCCCAGGATTCAATTTGATCTTTGTTTAAGGATATGATTTTATCACGTAGGAAACGCACACTACCGTATATTAATTATAGTGGGTTTTCACGTAAAGCCTGTAATAAATTCGATATAGTTTTCTAAAATTCATCCAAAAATAAAGATAATGATGATTTAGATAGATTGATGTCTAATTGCCTTTATTACTTTACGAGCACATATTCGACGTTATGAGTACATATGTAGGCAAAAATAAGTGTTAAGAATGAACTCTTAACAATCTGATGAGCACCAAAGGGCATAGAGACAGAAAAATACATGCATCTCGTACGCTTATCTGCTTAACTTATAGTAGTTTAATTATTATAAAATTAGTTCCTCGCATCATTAAAATTGCTATTAGATCCCCAAGTCCTATATCTTAGTACCTTATTATTGCTGCTCTTGATCGGAGGGATTATAAATTGAAGGACTTACTAGCAATTTTTTAGAATTTGACTTAATATCAATTTCAATAATTTGATATTGAAACAATTTATGAGCATTAGCACCTCAATGTGATCTGAAGTGATTTGCAAGGGGGACCTACTCCACCTTTCTGTTGTCTTTAATTTATCTTTCTTTTCTCTTTTTTCTTTCTTTTTTTTTCTGTTTTTTTTTTTGGGGGTCTACAGCCCCTTTCAACTACCAAAAACAAAATAAAAAAAATGAGCTACTAATTCCAAAATATGAAAGATTTAAGGGAAATTGCTTTGTGACCCCTTTTTAAACTTTTTGTTCTTCCTTACCCTTTGACCAGTTTCTTGTTGGAAAACCCTCATTGACCACGCCAAATACCTTCATCTTCAATCTCTCGTCTCTCCGCCCTCTCCAGGTTCTCTTCTCTTTGCTTCTCTCCACCACTGCCCTCCTCCCTTCTCCACCTCCGCCTGAACTAGATACTCCTCCTCAAACTTCTTTATGCTCTCTCCTCTTTTCCTCTTCTGCCTCCGCCTCTGGCCACCTATTCCATACTCTCTCTTCCTCCTAGGTCTCCTCTTCATCCATCTATATTTTTGTCATACTTATCTCTTTTTCCTCTTACACCTCTGCCTATGCACCTCCTCTCTCCTGCTCCTTCCTCCTTCCTCTACCTCCACTTCCATCCTCCTTTGCCCCATCATCATTCTTTTCCTCTGTCATCATTCTTCATTTAAAGTCACATCAAAGTATTGGATTTAAATCTAATTAAATCTATTTGTGGGCACATATGTTATATCAGTGTGTGTTGCTATCTTTCAGTTAACACGTATAAAGTGATCAATCAGGTAATTGGGTCAATGGGTATTTAAATATGTCATGGACTAAATGTGCGGATACCAGGTTGTAATTATAATTTGATGAGGGGCCAAATTGTAAAAGTACAACAACTATAAATAAGGGGTTATGGTCCCTAATCTAGGGTTACATTCTCTATTCTCTTAATCCCCATCTAAAGAGATTCAAAAGGAGAGACCCTCAAGATTAGAAGATCAAACCCTAATTCAGATCCGTGCAAATCCAAACAATGGATTCAGGTATAAGCTTCCACTCTCATTGTTGTTGTTTATTCTCTTTGAATTAATCATGGTTTTATGGATTAGATCTCAAATATTTAGATCTAACAAGTGGTATCAGAGCCACCCGTGATTAATTCTTAGGGGTTTAAGTTTTAAAATTAGATTTTTTATCTTAAATCTCTGGTTTTTCTCAGAACTGTTCACGGATGAACAGTAAAGTTTAGTGAATGGTAAAGTTTTTACATTTTTTGGATTTTTTTCTTTGATTTTTTGGGATATGGATCAAGAAGTCATCCTTTGTTTTTTTCTAATTCTGGATCTGGTTTTGAAATAAAATCGAGGAATTTTTTGGATCTATTTTTGTTTGGTCGTCGGTCCATGTGCTCCTCGTCGGCGAAGTGTCGCTGGAGGCCTCACTCTCGACTCCGATGGCGATGGCCGCGTTAGGAAACCCTAAGGTTTCGACCTTTGGGTGCGGGAGCAATAGCGGCGGCGGTTTCAGATTAAAACCTAAAGGGGTTCGTGCGGGTGAAAACGTGCGAACATTAAGGAGGTGGTTACCTTAATTTTTTGGCGAGGCTTGAAAGCTTCAAACGAACCCTGTGTTCGTTCTCAAGTCGAACCTCGCGTTCGTTCTCAAGTCGAACCTCGCGTTCATTCTCAAGTCGAACCTCGCGTTAGTTCTCATGTCGAACCCCGCGTTCATCCTCAGGCAAGTCTCTTGCTCACTTCAAACAAACCCCGCGTTCGTTCTCAAACGAACACCGCATTCGTTCTATTGTTTTTCTTTTCCGTCGGGTGAAAGAAGAAGGCTGCAGACAATTTGAGTTAGGGCACAACCCACTTAACTCTATTTGGTTTTGGGCCCAATTTTAGTATGCTTAATTTAACTAATTAAGCAATCAGGCCCTATTTAAGCTATGGAAATTTAAATTAATTTAATTTAATTTAATTTTAATTTGGTAGTTAATTAATTATTTAATTCAAATATTATGATACTAAGGTATTAAGGTTGTCTCTCACTCTAATTGTTTAATTGAAACAAGAAGTTGCTAAAGTAACATCTCTTGTGTAGATTGTTCATGAGGAATGTGAGATGTTTGTGTGTATGTTTTAGTGTAAATATTTAATCGGCCCAAAGGAAGGTTAATATTTATTTAGACTGCATACACATCTACGATGATAAACATGTGATAATTATAAGGTTTACATATGAATAATGAATCGATCCAAAGATAGTTTCATTATTTGATATGAGTTATTATCAATATTTGATCATTACAACAATGCATCACTTACAAGTTAATATTACTGTCCAAGGACTTGATATTAATGTTGTGACAGATATCTTGAGATGAGATTTGTCATTATTTAAATTTTATTGATTACGGTTAACAATGTGAGTATCTTTTGTTTATTTCAGCTAATGCATCTACTGTAACAATTTCTACTAACATCAACTCAATTCTCATGCTCAATGGGACAAATTTTAAGGTTTGAAAAGAGAACATATTAGTTGTTCTTGGCTGCATGGATCTAGACCTTGCATTAAGAACTGAACAACCCCAACCTCTCAATGCGGATAGCTCTCCTGATATTAAGAAGGAGTATGAGAAGTGGGAGCATTCAAATCGCATGAGTCTAATGATCATTAAGCGCGACGTTCCGGAAGCCTTCAGGGGCATAGAATCCGAAGGGATTACTAAGACCAAAGATTTCCTTACAGAATTTGAGAAGCGTTTTGCGAAAAAACGATAAGGTAGAAACAAGCACGCTTTTAGCTCGTTTGATTTCAATGAAGTATAAGGACAAAGGAAATATCAGGGAGTATATTACGAAAATGTCTCATATTGTTTCGAAACTTAAGGCGCTTAAACTTGATCTTTGTGATGAGTTATTAGTACATCTGGTTTTGTTGTCTCTTCCTGCACAGTTCAGTCAGTTCAAGGTCAGTTATAACTGCCAAAATGAGAAATAGACTCTAAATGAGCTCATTTTATACTGTGTGTAAGAAGAAGACAGGTTGAAACAAGATAAGACAGAAAGTGCTCATTTGGCTTATGTCTCTAAGGATAAGAGCAAGAAAATAAAGAATGATAATAAAGCTGCTAAGGGTCCAGTTCAGAAGAAACAACATAAGGATAATCATAATAAAGCTGCTAAGGGTCCAGTTCAGAAGAAACAACATAAGGATAATCAGGGTTGTTTCTTCTGTAATAAGCCTGGACACGTAAAGAATGATTGTACCAAATATTACGCCTGGCGTGCTAATAAGGGTAGTTCCTTACTTTGGTCTGTTTTGAGGTTAATTTAGCTTTAGTACCTAGAAACACTTGATGGTTAGACTCTGGTGCTACTACTTATATAAGTGTTTCTATGCAGGGTTACCTGAGCTACCGAAAGCCAAGTGATGTTGAAAGACACATCTTTGTGGGCGACGGTCAATCGGTAGATGTGGAAGCAATTGGGCATTTTTAGGTTACTATTAGGAACTGGTTCTTATTTAGACTTAAAAGATACTTTTGTAGTACCGTCTTTTAGACGAAATTTGTTTCTGTTTCTGTATTGGACAAATCAGGTTATCATTGTTCATTCGGAAACAATCAATTCTGTTTATCTTTTAATTCAAATATTGTGGGAACCGGTTACTTGAGTATTTATGACAACCTATATTTGCTTGATATAATTGCTGCTTATAATGAATCATTGCACGTGGAATCACGTGGTACTAAGCGTAAATTAAATAAGGAGAATTTGGCGATATTATGATATAAGCGCTTGGGTCATATCTCAAAAGGTAAAGTTGAGCGTCTTGTGTCTGATGGCATTTTAGATTCCCTTGATTTTTCAGACTTTGACGTATGTGTTGAATGTATCAAGGGAAAATAGATCAAAAATAAAGAGATTAGGTGCCAAAAGATCTTCAAACGTCTTAGAATTGATACATACAGATATTTGTGGGTCATTCCCTACGGCATCTTGGAATGGTCAATAATATTTTATATCATTCATAGACGATTACTCACGTTATGGGTACCTATATCGCATTCATGAGAAATATGAGTCTCTGGACATGTTCAAAGCCTATAAAGCTGAAGTTGAGAATCAACTTAACAAAAGAATTAAAACTGTTAGATCTGATCGTGGTTGTGAGTACTACGGCAGATATGATGGTTCAGGTGAATAACGTTTAGGACCATTTGCTAGATACCTAGAGGAATATAGTATCGTCCTACAGTACACCTTGTCGGGTTCACCTAGCATGAATGGTGTAGCTGAAAGACGAAACATGACTCTTAAGGATATGGTAAGAAGTATGATTGCTCATTCTTCTTTACCAGAGTCACTCTGGGGAGAAGCACTAAAGACAGCAGCTTACATCCTGAATAGAGTACCAAGTAAAGCAGTTGCTAAAACACCTTATGAGCTTTGGACTGGTCGAAAGCCCAGTTTAAAGCATTTACATATTTGGGGATGTCCAGCTGAGGAAAGGCCTTATAGGCCAAATGAAAAGAAGTTGGACTCCAAAACAGTTAGCAGCTACTTTATTGGGTATTCTGAACGCTTTAGGGGCTATAAGTTTTATGATCCCATACTCAGGAATATTTTTGAGACGGGAACAACAACATTCTTTGAGGATGTTAAGTTTGGGGGGGAGAAATAAGGTTAGACACATTGCTTTTGAGGAGGAATTGGCTTCAAACCCAATCCATACAGTTACTTTTGACAATATTCAGGTTCCTATACATGTTGTTACTCAAGAAGTAAATCCGAAACCTCAAGATGATAATATTGAACAACTCCTTATTCCAGAAGAACAAACTCAATAACCTCAAGAACCGGTGCCATTAAGGAGATCCACGAGAGAAAGGAGAAATACTATTTCGGATGATTATATTATATTTCTCCAAGAACATGAGGAAAGTAATGGAATGTTAGAAGATGATCCAATCAACTTCTCTCAGGCCATGAAAAGTTCTAACTTTCAATAGTGGATTGATGCCATGAATGAAGAGTACAAGTCTATGCAAGACAATAAGGTTTAGGAACTTGTCCTATTGCCAGAAGGTGCAAAACCAATTGGTTGATGAATTTTTAAAACCAAGCGGGATGTAAACAATAATGTGGAGAGGTATAAGGCATGTCTTGTAGCTAAAGACTTTACTCAAAAGGGAGGCATTGATTATACAGAAACTTTCTCTCCAGTTTTATCGAAAGACTCCTTCAGAACAATCATGGCACTTGTTGCTCATTATGATCTTGAGTTATATCAGATGGGTGTTAAGACTGTATTTCTCAATGACGACATTGATGAGATGATTTATATGGTACAACCAGAAAACTTTGTGTCAGGAGACCCAAAGAATATGGTTTGCAAATTAAGAAAATCCATCTATAGACTCAAGCAAGCTCCTCGTCAATGGTATTATAAGTTTTAACAAATAATTATCTCGTTCGGTTTTGAGATGAATATTGTTGATGACTGTGTATATCTCAAGTTCAGTGGGAGTAAGTTTATTTTTTTGATTCTGTATGTTGATGACATATCGCTTGTCACTAATGATATAGGCATGTTGCACGAAACCAAGAGATTTCTATCAAAGAATTTTGAGATGAAAGATCTTGGGGACGCCTTTTTTATATTAGGAATCCAGATACATCAAGATTGTTCTCGAGGTATACTTGGATTATTACAAAAGAGCTATATCGATAAAGTACCTAAAAGGTTTGGCATGCAAGACTGCAGACCAGGAGACACCCCTGTTGCTAAAAGAGACAAGTTTAGTCTCAATCAGTGTCCTAAAGGCAACCTTAAATTCAGGAAATGCAGAAGATTCCTTATGCTTTGACTGTATGAAGTCTAATGTATGCTCAGGTATGTACGCGTCCGGATATTACGTACATTGTTGGGATATTAGGCATATACTTAAGCAACCATGATATGGATCATTGGATAGCAGTCAAAAGGGTTATGAGGTATCTTCAGAAAACAAAAGATTATATGCTCACATACAGAAAATCAGAACAGTTGGAGGTCATTAAGTATTCGGACTATGATTTTGCTGGATGCCAGGATAGCAGAAAGTCTACATCAGGCTACATTTATATATTAGCAGGAGGATCTATATCAGGGAAAAGTGTTAAACAGATACTCGTATCTTTCTCCACTATGACAGCAGAATTTGTAGCTTGCTATAAGGCATCTAATCAGGGAATATGGCTGCGAAATTTTATCACGGGACTGCGCATTCTAGAAAATATGGAAATACCACTAAGGTTATATTGTGACAATAAATCTGTAGTAATGTATTCTAATAACAACAGAAGCTCAACTAAGTCAAAACATATTGACATTAAGTTCCTAGCTATGAAAGAAAGGGTACAGAATGGACAGATATCCATAGAGTACATTGGGACAAACTCCATGATAGCTGATCCTCTTACTAAAAGATTACCACCTAAGGTCTTTCATGAGCATACTGCTCATATGGATGTGGTATTATTTGAGAATATCATGATTTAGTGGGAGTTTGTAATTGTGGTGATTTATGTTAGGTTGTATTGTCTGATCAGAATAAAGTTTTTCAGTTCATACTCTGGTACATAATATTGAGGTTGACCTCACTAAAGTTTAAAGTGGGATCAGTTGAAAATAGACATGTACTGATCACATTGCATGTAATTTTCATGCTGCACATCCATGATTGATCGATGTCGTTTGATTATATTAGTGTATTTGACCATTGATGGGTCAAGTCACGATAAATGTGACAAAAGCCACTTTGATCCTATATTGATATTGTCAATAGATGAGATTGTTCGGAAATACCCTTATCTATGATAGTAATTTTTTTGAGCTTATAAGGTTATACACACTTTAAGGAAATATATGGTGCCCAAGTGGGAGATTGTTGGATTTAAATATAATTAAATCTATTTGTGGGCACATATGTTATATCAGTGTGTGTTACTATCTTTCAGTTAACACGCATAAAGTGATCAATCAGGTAATTGGGTCAATGGGTATTTAAATATGTCATGGGCTAAATGTGCGGATACCAGGTTGTAATTATAATTTGATAAGGGGCCAAATTATAAAAGTACAACAACTATAAATAATAGGTTATGGTCCCTAATCTAGAGTTACATTCTCTATTCTCTTAATCCTCATCTAAAGAGATTCAAAAGGAGAGACCCTCAAGATTAGAAGATCAAACCCTAATTCAGATCCGTGCAAATCCAAACAATGGATTCAGGTATAAGCTTCCGCTCTCATTGTTGTTGTTTATTCTCTTTGAATTAATAGGTATAAGCTTCCGCTCTCATTGTTGTTGTTTATTCTCTTTGAATTAATCATGGTTTTATGGATTAGACTTCAGATATTCAGATCTAACACAAAGTTAACAAGAAAAGATAAGAGTTGATAAAATAAAAACTAAAAGTTAACAAATAGCATGAAAAAGACAAAAAAGCTAAATTTTAACAAAAATCAACTACAAGTTAATAAAAACAGCTAAAGTTAACAAAAAATAACTTAAATTAACATAATATAACTAAAGTTAACAACCAAATGTCTGGATTCTCTGCAACCTTGATTGTCAATTAAAAGTATTTTTATTTTATTTAGATAATTAATATTATTCATAAGATCCACTGAATGAGAAGATTTGATTAGGGAGTTGTAGAGATTCTCTACAATCAAGGATGTAGAGAATCTATAGCCAAAAAAGGAGTAAAGAGAGGAAATGGGAGAGTAAAAATGATGATGTCCATGAGATATTTTACATAATGAAGTGGTCAAAGGGTGGAGTGTTGATGTCAGTTATCAAACAGGGAAATGAGGGTGGATTGTTTAGAGTGTTTTAGGGTTCCATAATCTTCTTCAGATGGCTGATCTTTAAGCAGAGAATCTAGTCCTGCACATGCACAATACGTAAGAGGATAGGAGTTGGGATGTCTGGTGGTTCCTCCAATGATCAAGTCAGTGATGAGCTTGAGTGGAGAGCAAGTGTGAGTGGCAGGTGTTTAACTTACAAAGGATTGCTTACCCTTTACAGTAGATAACATCTTTCCTTTATAGCAGATCCAAAGGGCAGATGCGTAACTTTTGCCAAGTCCAAACAAGCAGCTCAGTCGGTAGCTACTTAGTGTTGGCTACAGAGGGGAATGAGTCACCCAAGCGTTTAATGTGATGGTGACGCGGTATGTGTGGTGCTGATGAGGTCCAATGAGTCATAAAGACTTTCAAGACTAGAGTAATGATGATTTTGTTCATGCATTCAATGACATGGCGATCAATTATCGACCGGGGGCTCGAGGATAAATCGCCTATCGACTCATTTGTTAGACCCTAGAGGGGGGGTGATTAGGGTCTTATGCTAATCTAATCCGATTATATGCCAATTAAAATCAATTAATAAGATATCCTAGCAAGTATGAAATACAACAATATATATGAACTAGGATAAGCAATATGAACAACAAGATATATCCTAACAAAGAGATATAGGCAATGTATGTGCAAGGATATATAAACTAACACAAAGGTGATATAATTAAACTACAAATGTGATAGTGCAAAATAAACAATGCAAACACACAATATGATCACGGAGTTCGGACCTTCCGTCCTACGTCTCCGCTCCCTACTCTCGGGGAGAAATCCACTATCACAACTGTAGGCATATAAAATTGCTTATAGGTCCCTTAGCATAGCTCGGCACAAACCGACGAACCAACGAAGTGACGAGGTTGACGAATCGCACGCAAGTAACGGAATACATCCATTCGCGTGTGGAATCAAGCCAACGGTTCGGGGAGTCAACGAGTCATCCAACCAAGGGCAGACTCGGACGAATCACGATCGAATCAAGATCAGTTTCGGACTCGAACCCAGAAGTGGATTTACTGCCAAATCAGGAATCGGATCTACGGCCAAATCAGATCAACAAATCAGAGTCCGAATCAGCCGAATCATGGACAAAACGACGAAATAGAAACGCCTAAGGGGGGCTCGGCCAAAGCCGAGCCACCCGTGGGTGGCTCGGTAGACTTGAGGACTTGAATATTCAGATCTGATTCTCGGCGAGCGTCCACGTCCCAAAAGGCAGGAGTTCGAGAGAGGTAAAGATCAGATCTGAGATCTACACGAGATCATACTCCGGATCAAAGCTTGGCCTTTGATCCCGAGAATTAAGGGCGATTATTTCCTTGGTGAACTAATCCCCCCCGGCTATTATTTCCTTCGCGAAATAATACCCGTCGAATCGTGTAGATCCGACCGGATCTAGATCGCGCGGTGGTCCACGGATTAACCCCGGCGTCGGCAAAGAACCCACACAAGCGAGCGACCGCAAAACAGGAGCTCGTGATTCGTTCGACACAAAATGAGAAAGTTGTAATCTTTGTTTATTTTTCTTTGATTTTCATTGTAACCGGATCTAAAATAGACCGGATCTTTTGTAACTCAAAAAGCTATTATTTAAGATGACAATGGAATCAATTACAAAGAAAGACACGATTTTTCCCGCGAACAATCTGGCGACCACAGTGGGAGTCGCCGATCTCGCTGTCGAGATCGGAGCGTCGCAGCCGCGGATCTCAATCCCGGTCATGGAGGAGGTCGAGTACGAATTCGACCAGGCTAAGTTCGAGGAGTATCTCTCGTCCTCGTCTGGATCTACCTTCCCCCGCAAGTCCAAGAAGCTCTCCTCCAGGAGAAAAGCTCGTTGGTTCGAAGAAGTTCATAATACCAACGACACCCCGGCTGACGCCAAAGTCGCGTCGGGTGAAGTTCCACCGACCTCCAATGAGGTCAAACCTATCCTTGCCGACGCCTCTACTATTCAGGGCGTTGTGACTCTCTCAAAGAGAGCCCGCCAGAGGCGACGTCAACGCCTTGCGCGACAACTCGCTAAGGTGAACTGAAGAATGGCGTTTCCTCCAAGCCGCCGACGAACGAATGGATCCGGGTCAAACGGAACCGTTCGACACTCGAAGAGCGGATTCACAAACGCCGTGCATTGCTTGCACAAGCAAAAATCCTTGTGCAGAAGGCCGAGGAGTTGAAGAAAGGAAGAGTGGCCAAGAAGCCGCCATCAACCCGCCAAGTGTGGAGGCCGAAGCAGCCTCCAACCAAAGTTCAACCTCCGGTGAATCAACCAAAGTCGCCGGTAATCCCAATAGCTTCTCCGGGAAATCATGCAGAGTCATCCCGAAAGAAGAAGCCAGTTTTGGAGCCGGGAGATCATGCAGAATCGTCCCAAAGGAAGAAGCTAGTCTTGGAGCGTCTCGGTCCACTTTCTGATGAGCGAGTCAAAGCTCCTGTTCAAGATCGTCTGGGCCCAATGAAGAAACCCCAGACGACGCAGCATGCTGGGGGTCGTCGTCACCTCCAACATGACAAAGAGACCAAGGCAGTCATAACGGTCACGAACAGGCAGTTTATTACCTCAGTCGGACCTTGGTAGGCGCTGAGTCTCGATATCCGATGATTGAGAAAGAATGCCTTGCATTGGTATTTGCGATGCAAAAGATGCGGCATTACCTAGTGGGACAGACGATCTACGTTATCTCCAACGTTAATCCAGTACGGGTGTTTATGACGCAACCGGCCTCTATGAATTGGCGACTAGCGAAGTGGGCCCTTCTCTTGTCCCAATACGATTTGCACTTCAAGCAGCAGAAGTCGATAAAAGGACAGGCGATTTGTGACCTTTTGGCGGCAAACCCGACCACAGATACGGCAGAAGTATATGATGACTTGCCGGATGAAACCCACGAGGTTAACACCACATCACACCAACAAGTATGGCAATTATACTTCGATGGTGCCTCAAGGGCAGTTAATAGAGTAATAACCCCGGGATGTCCTACAGTTTCCTCTGGAGTTGGAGTCGTCTTAATCTCCCCTGGAAAGCACGTGATGCCTCGGGCTTATTCGTTGACTAGTCCGTGCTCCAATAATGTTGCCGAATACAACGCGCTTCTCATTGGACTCAGTTTCGCCAAAGAGCTGGGGGTCGAATATCTCGAAGCTTTTGGAGATTCGCAATTGATAGTCAACCAAGTTCGCGGTGAGTATGAAGTCAGGAATCAAGACCTGATCCCGTACCACCAGGAAGCCATCAAAATGGCGGAATCTTTCGAAGAATTCTTTATTGAATACATCCCTCGTCTCCAGAACGCTTATGCAGACGCACTGGCGGCACTAGCAGTATCACTGGCACAGCCTCCCGAAGCTGAGCTGTTAGTCACAGTACGGACGCATCAACTCTGCGTACCCATATACAGTACGGAGATTGAAGAAGAAGAGGATAGAAACGTGAACGCCAAAGAGGTGAATTCAACTCAAATTGGGTCTGAGTCCCGAGATTGGCGTTTTCCTATCATCGACTACGTCCAATATGGTATCTTGCCAGAGGATGTAAAAGAAAAGGAATCAATCCGCCGAAGAGCTCCAAGATTCTTCTATAATACTGAAACCCATACATTATACCGTAGAGGGTACGACGGTCTTTTACTCCGATGCCTTTCGAACAGAGAAGCAAAGGAAGTTCTTAAGGAAGCACACGAAGGAGAATGTGGTGCGCATCAGCCCGGTCCTAAACTGTATGATCGCATCAGGAGGATGGGATATTTCTGGCCAACGATGGTTCGTGACGCAATCGAATACGCACGAGAATGCCACGCTTGCCAGATACATGCGAATTATATGCATCAACCGCCAGAGCAGTTGCACACGTCAACCACGTCTTGGCCGTTCGAGACTTGGGGCATGGACATAGTCGGTCCTATTTTTCCCCCTTCAGTCAAAGGTGATCGGTTCATCCTCGCGATCACAGATTATTTCTCAAAGTGGGCTGAAGCGATTCCGCTTAGAGAAGTGAAGACGAACAACGTCATCAATTTCATCAAGCATCATGTCATTTACCGACACGGCGTGCCAAGAAGGATCATTCATGACAACGGTCCACAGTTCATAAGCAATGCCTTCGTCAGATTCTGCGACAAGTTCAAAATTGAAGATGTTTCATCAACACCTTATTATCCCGCCGCGAATGGATTAGCGGAGGCGTTTAACAAGACGATCATTAAGATCTTGTCCAAGCTCGTGAAGACCAATAAACGAGACTGGGACGATAAACTCGGTGAAGCACTCTGGGCTTATCGCACCACCATACGCACGCCTACGGGAGCTACCCCGTATTCGCTGGTATACGGATGTGAAGCTGTGCTACCGCTGGAAATTCAGATTCCGTCCCTTCGGATCGCCCTCGCAACGGAGATGACGACGGAGGAACAACATCAGAAGCGTCTCGAAGAGCTCGAGAGGCTGGATGAAAAGCGTTTGGAGGCTCAACAACACATCGAGTTTTACCAAGCCAGGATGTCAAGGGCTTTTAACAAAAGAGTCCGACAGAGAAGCTTCAAGGAAGGAGATCTGGTCCTCGCTGCTCGCCGACCAATAATTCTCACCTCCAAGAAGAAAGGTAAATTCGAACCCAAATGGGAAGGACCGTTTGTAATAGACACAGTCTATTCAAACGGCGCATATCGCCTGATTACTCAAGAGGGCGCCAGGCAATTAATGCCAATAAATGGGAAGTTCCTGAAAAAGTACTATCCCTAGTACATTCAGGATAACCCATTTATCGGGAAGTTCCTTGAAGAATATTACACTTAATATTCTAGAGGATAACCCAAAATCTTTCTCTTTGCCACCAAAATCCCTCACTGATCAATTTCAATTGACAGTGAGTCCACCAAAAATGTTTTTCTGGCCCTCTTGATTCTTTCCATGAACAAGAGGTCCACTTTCAGTTCGGAGTCCCCTTTCGATAAACGAAAGAACTCCTTCCCTTTTTCTCTTTGGTTAAACCTTTTTCATGGTTATAACCGGAGTTGAAAATTTCACTTCGATAAACGAAGAACTCATCTTCAGATTAGATAACCAGTCCTATAAAAGGTAACTTTATCTACATCTTCCAGACTCTCGGAGTGGACACCCCACTTCTAGTTTCTTCTTCGCTGGAAATAGAATATAAAATTCTTCCTTTCCAGAATCAAGGAATAGAATATAAAATTATTCCTTCCTTGTATTCGGGTTCGTCTTCACCCTAAAAGAAGACCGGGAAATAGAATATAAAATTCTTCCTTTCCCGCATCGATCTTTTCCAAAATTTATCAATTTAGGATTCATCCTAGGAAGTTTATCCCGAATCCTAAGCAGGGATAAGTCTGCGCCTAACACGCGCTGCCGGTTTAGTCTTTTTCTGTAGAAAAAGACACCAGAGTTCGATTCTGGGGTATTCTATCCTGAAACCTAAGCAAGGATAAGTCCGCGCCTAACACGCGCTGCCGGTTAGTTCTTAACCGTCAAAAAGAATATCCGTTTACATATTCAACATTGTGGCAGGTTGTTATTAATAACACCAGAATCCATGCCTTACACGCGTGGGGAATTTCATCCCGAATCCTAAGAAAGGATATGCCGACGCCTAACACGCGTCGCCGGTTTAGTCTTTCTCCGAAGAAAAAGACACCAGAGTTCGATTCTGGGGCCTTTTATCCCGAAGCCTAAGTAGGGATAAGTCAGCGTCTAATACACGTTACTGGGTAGCCTATTCCCATAACAATGGCAAAGTCTACATATTCGAAGTTGTAGCATCAAGTCTAAGGGAGTTCATTCCTTTAGCACAACGTCACATACGGAACGGATTTAGATAATCCGCATGCTAGCCCGACTCAAACGGTAGTCGGTAAAGGCTAATCAAATCCGTTAAGGGCTGGGGGTTTGCCAAAAATCCTAAAAGCAACACCTAACACGTGTCGCCGGGTAGCCTATTCCCGTAACAATGGCGAGGTCTATATATTCAACATCATAGCACGATAGTCTCAGAGAATTCACTCTCTTAGCACAACGTGACATGCGGAACGGATTTAGACAATCCGCATGCTAGCCCGACTCAAACGGTAGTCGGTAAAGGCTAATCAAATCCGTTGAGGGCTGAGGGTTTGCCAAAAATCCTAAAAGTATTATGGTCAATCATTTCAAACGGAATGAGGAGTCATAATAAAGATAAAGATAAAAACCAGTTCCACTAAGAAAATCAAAAGTCAGAGTATTCAGCAAATAAAATCATACATCAAGAATATGGCCAAAAATCTGCTGATTAAGCTTAGACAGCTTCTCATCATAAGCTTGTCTCAGCTCAGCTCTGATAGACTCCTCGTTGGTGGCTAAAGTCTTCGCAGCAACCTCCTCCGTCTCGGTCAACTTTTGCTTCAAGGACTTCAGCTCATTTGATAAAGCGGTGTGTGCCTGCTGATCCTGTGTCTTCGTCATCTGAAGAATACTCAAAGTCTCCTCTTTCTCACGGAGTTCTCTTCAGAGCTGGTCTATCTGGGTCTTACAAGAGGTAATAGAGGAGTCAAGCTCGGTGAGTGAAGATGATCTAGCAGCAAGGTGGGCCTCAACTTGGTCCACTCGATCCCGCTGCACCTGAATGTCGAACTCAGCAAGAAACCTAGCATCGCGCCATGTCTGTAAGTGAGTATCCAACTCGGCAGAGATGAATGAAGAGACACCTGCATCCCGGAGCTCACGAAACATCTGAAGCTCACGCTCTAGGCAGTCAAGATCATCAACAATAGACTTCGCCAGATCTGGGTACCCTACATCCCTTATTGAATTTATCTTAAGATCAAGGAATGGCTTGAACTGGTGAAGGGAAAGTCCGCCGTGGAAGAGCTTGTCAATCATAGCATTCACAAAGGAGAAGAAGGAACGGATCTCTATACAGATGACAATCTTCTCTGGGTCGCTGTCTGATAACAACTCCTTCACAAGGACGTGAAGTCGAGAAGAAAGCCCTACACAAAAAGGAGAGATCCGTCAAAAGCCGTGATGAAGAAATGAATGACATTCCTCAATTGCTCAAGTTATACCTTCTTCCCCTTGAATCAACGGGGGTGGTGGAGGTGTAACGGCTGGGGGTGTATCAACTGGTGTAGTTGGTCCCACAGCCGGCTCAACAGGATCAGTCCCGATAAAACCTCCTGTCAAATACAAAATAGAATTCTCAGATGCATCATATTATAGTTGCATTAGTCAAAAATTGACTAGTCCTATAATTAACTTGAGAAGAGCTACATACCTTCAGAAAAAACCATCCTCGAGATTCTTAGGGAGCGTAGACTCAGGAAATACATCTCCAGGCAACTGGTCATCAATCTGAGGAGAGTCCTCATCAAAATCATCAGTCGAGAAATCTGACACAAAAGAATATAAGCACGAAAGGAGAATAAAGAGACTACGGCCAATGGAAATGAATTACCTCTTATGGGTGCGTCAGCCTCTCTATTCCCAAAATCCACGTTTGCCTCCTGTGAATTATCTAAAAGAGCAAGAAGTATAGAAACAATCAGGGAATGCACAAATTCCAAATCATTCAACTCCTTTGTGTATTGTTAATGGTAGTTGTACCTGGATTCATCGAACCGGGTCCTACATCGACGGTCTCCCTAATGTCACCAGCTTCTGCAGGCCTTTCTACCTGGTGCGGTGAGTCGGGCTCACCAAAAGATATAGAATCGTGAAAAACAGGATCAGGACTCATCTCTCTCTCCCCACGTTCTCCTATATAGAAATGGAAAAGCGTGAGTCAAAGTTCTGAATGATCAAGAGGCCGGTCTATAGGGTAGATGTTACCTCCATCACTAGCAGGATCGTCATCGGCCAAATCCATATCCGATGCCGTGAAACTACACGCGGCTTGCGGGCTAATCTCTTCCGCCTAGCGGCAGGGGCAACAATCGAAGGTTCCGCCTGAGGAGAAGGACGGAACTCTTCATCCTGGTCAGCTGTGGTCCCTGAAACATCAGACCATTGTCAGGCTTAATAATTCTGGAAGATAAAGGGAAACATTCAGAATAGTCCTCGTGATCTTCAAGATCTCCGCCTGAAGCTTCGTCAGCAGAATGAAAGATCTTCTTTCCCTCTTCGTCAATCCGACGGGTCTTGTGCCGTGCCCTTTGTGATCGAGCATTTTCCCAAATCATACGGGAATCAGCCTGAAAAGCCTCTTCAGCCTCTAGCTCTGCAATCGGCTTCACAGGAATAGTTTTATTGGCTGCTAACAACCACTTGCAGCTTAGGAATGTGAGGTTCAACTGTCGCTCAGAACTCGGGAGACTGACCTTAGCACTAGTACAGCCCGTCACGGTCCATAACCATGCACGAAGACCGTCCACCAAACCGCCGTGGGTCCGAAGCTGCTGACGTGGATTCCCGACATAAAGCTGATCATAGCCAAACTAGCGAGCGAATCGGCAGGGTAGGTATGGCTCTATGAAACACTGATTCCTCACCCGGAAAGTCAGATAACCCGGCCTGATGTTCACCAGCCAGTTAAAGCAGCCGATGTCCAAATGAGTCCGATACTCCCTCGGCCTCTCCTCATTCATCAGCACTAGCCGTAAATCGGCGCGGAGACTGTGAAGGAAAACAAGTGGAAGAAACAGCCCAACACACTTGTGGACGCTGTACTGCTGTCTGACGTCAGGGAATCGCTCGTGCCGCTCCATTTGGCCATTCTCAAACAACTGTAGTAGGGGAGCGGAGGTCTGTTGGCATTTACGGTACTGACATCATATCGGAACGATGAAGGACGAACGCAAACCATCAATAAGTGTACGAAGCTGCCGACTTAATGGTAGGAATCTGAGTCGGCTAGTTCACTTTCCTTCCATGTAAAAGCACTAGAAATCTGTCGAAGCCCTCGAGTGAAATGTTAAGGCGCACATCAACCGGAAGAAGCGAAGTTCCTTTTTGTAGGCAAGCTGAAGCCGCTGGATAGAGCACCTCCAATGGCAAGATATCACTAGACTGATACGGGACCACGTATTTCTTTAACCAGATAGCGAGGTAACCGGCTAGAAGGGTCATCGGTCGAATCGGCGCGGTCGCATGCCACAAGAATGATTTGAACTTGGTCCCTGTAGGAAAACCACTCTCAGGACTGCTAGTGGTATAGGAATGAGCATCAACCTTCTTCAGTAGATTATTAACCCCTGAAGGAGTGAGTGGTGCCAGCTCACAAATAACCTCGCCAGAATTGCTCTCTAGATTCTTGAACAAATAAGACGCAAACTGTTTCTGGCTCACATGGGATTTAGCCCTCTTCGCTAAGGGTTCAGACTGCACCAAAGCGATATGATAGTGACATGTGAGGTCCCATAAAGTCTCGTAGCGGTCGGGCATGCGATCCTTCAACTGACTCAATTCATGGTTGGAGGGAAAATACTCCTGATATAACATCTGACCCATGGGCAAGCCAGAAATCTTATGCATCTCATGGAGAGCCAAGCCCAATTGCCGTGTCAGAAAAGTGTTCGAATCCGGGTTGTAGAGCTCGCACAAAGCGAAGAAATGCTTCGTGCTAACAGGTAAACCATACATAGTGGCACGAACGGCTGCATACAGACCACAAGCGTGCAACTCCTCGCTCCATCGGCTCAAGACGTACTTCGTCATGCGAGTCCACCAAAGCTTGTCCAAAGAATGGACCCAACCATAAAACCTGTGGCGTGTCGCAGGCATCTCCCGTCCTAAAGCAGCAAGGCGATTCTTCAAAGTAGAAGCAGCGGCAAGAAGCTCATTACGGGGCGGTGCATCTAATCCCAATACTCCAGGATGCAATCCTGTGATGTGACTCCTGCTTGAACCAGGAGCTGCCTGGTGAGTGATGTATCCGCAGTGAACGCTCTCATGCTCCTCCGTCAAGCGCCACGACATCTCCCGTGTCACAGCCTGACGCCGGAGCTCAGTCAACGAACGATGCCGAGGAATCTTCGGCAAATATATGAAACCACTGCCAGTTTTATGAAGCCACTGCTCGGCATCAATACTGGCAGAATCACCAAATAAAAAGTCGGTCTTCTTGAGAGGCTGAATCGAACTGGCATCATTCACGAGGGGCGCATCTGTAATCAACTGGCGAAGAGCTCGATATCCACCTTCCTTCACCACTTGGGCAACCTCTGTCGACGTGCCCGAAGCAAACCGAGGAGTGACTGGGATAGGGGAGAAATCGTCGGAAGTCGAATAGTACTCGCCACGACGCCCGTACACTGCGTGAGATGAGAACGCCCCAGAAGGATATTCCACTGGAAGCAAAAATTTAAACAGTTGTTACTCTCAATCATAAAAGGAAGATGAACTCATCCTACGAATGGGTAAGATAGAGTCACTGCCTTATAAAGGGTGAGACGATTTGGCCACATTATGCACTTATAAGATAGGATATATCGACTATATATCCCTGCCTTATAAGGCACAATGCAGCGTCAAAACGTCCCCTTTATTGATTTTAAGATATAGTTTTGACCAAGCAAAACATATCTTTAAAGCGTCGATCCTCGCCAAGGAGAATCAAGGCTCTTCCCGATTGCCTCGCCAAGGAGAACAAAATGGGGTGAAAAGGACCAATTTGCAAATTTCTAAGAAAAAATAGACTAATTTGTAAATTTTCAAAAATAGCTCACCAGCATAAGAGGGAGGCGCGCCATCAGCCGACGTGGTAGATGATTGACCCCTCGCAATACGAGACATAGAGACCTGCAAAATAAATTAAGGAATCAGATCTAGAAAAAGTTCCTCTTTTTTGCAATTCTTCCCCCCTGAAAGGTGAGCTCGAGGTGCCAAATCTTAACCCCCGCATGCGACCCCACAAATTCATAAATTGGATTAAGCATAAAATATACTAAAATGGTTGAGGGTTTACCTGAGGAAAAGCTCGTGGATCTAATAAAAATCAGATCTTGAAAGAGACTCAGACCACGCGCTCGAGAGGCCTGAGAAAAATTCTAAATATGGAAGTTTTGAGGGATTTCTCAGTCAAAGATCCAAAGGAAGACTAGATATAATGCAACTATGAAGTTTTGAGGGAGAAAGGATGCTCGAGGGAAGAGAAAAGTGAAAAAAAGGTTAGGGGGGGGGGCCTAATGAGGAGAAAAAAGAGCTCTTTTATAATGTTGAACCAAGCCAAGTTGAACCGGACCAGACCAAGTTGAACCGGACCAGACCTGATTTGAACCAGAATTCAAATTGAAGCTGAATCGAGCATCGAAACAACTTCAAATCGACAGAGGGTTCACTCCTTTTATTCTTGCCTCTCCCACATGTTCGGAAAAATCAGAAGATTTTTTGAGCCGAATTACTGCCTTTTTTGGCTCATTATCAAGCCGGTTCAGTTCATTTGAGCACAGAAAATACTCCAATAAGGTATATGAGTATAAACTATTCCCTATTTTTGGTTGAGAAGTTCCTGGAGAATTTTTATAAATATTCTTAAGGATAACTCAACAACACTACGCCGGACAACGCGTCGCAAATAAAAACTCAACGCCAACAATCGATGGTCAGCTAAAGAATAGAAAATCAGGAATCGACTTCAAGTTTAAAATTCCGACAACGGTCAGACAATAAATGCAGCACCAGAACTCTTACAGACATTCGACAAAGCACCGAATAGCCTGGAGGATTGAAAGAATCAAGAACGGAAGCCATTCCAAGGTCCCGTTACACCGACTGAAGGTTGGGACAATCATATCCAAAGTATTCCAGACTCTTCTATAAAAGAACGAGGCTGAAATACTTTGGAGGGGGTATCTGTAGGCATATAAAATTGCTTATAGGTCCCTTAGCATAGCTCGGCACAAACCGACGAACCAACGAAGTGACGAGGTTGACGAATCGCACGCAAGTAACGGAATACATCCATTCGCGTGCGGAATCCAGCCAACGGTTCGGGGAGTCAACCGAGTCTATGCCACCAGGGCAGACTGCGGACGAATCAAGATCGAATCACAGATCAGTTTGCGGACTACGAACCCAGAAGTGGATTTTACTGCGCATAATCAGGAATCGGATCTACGGGCCAATCAGATGCAACAAATAGAGTCGGCGAAATCATCAGCCAAGATCACGGACCAAACGACGAAACAGAAACGCCTAAGGGAGGGCTCGCCAAAGCCGAGCCACCTATAGGTGCTCAGTGAGGCCGAGCACCCATGGGTGGCTGCGCCCCAGTGCCGGCCACGCCATGGGTGGCCGACCCAGATCTGTGCACAGCGGCACAGTTCAGAGAGGCTATTAAATAGGCTCCCCTTTGTTCATTTTGAATAAGGTTGGAACTGTTGAGAGCGGCCGTTACTCTGGCCGAATTAAGATTGAGCTCAGAGCTTTGAAAGACTTGAGGAGCTTGAAGATTCAGGATCTGATATCTCGGCGAGCATCCACGCACAAAAGGCATAGAGTTCGAGAGAGGTAAGATCAGATCCTGAGATCTAACACCACGAGATCACAGCTCCCGGATCAAAGCTTGCCTTTGATCCGCGAGAATTAAGGGCGATTATTTCCTTGGTGAAAGCTAATCCGTCGCCGGCTTATTATTTCGCTTCGGCGAATATACGCCGGTCGAATCGTGTAGATCCGACCGGATCTAGATCGCGCGGTGGTCCACGGATTAACCCCGGCGTCGGCAAAGAACCCACACAAGCAAGAGACCGCAAAACAGGATCTTGCGATTTGTTCTAAAGGAAAGTTGTAAAAGGAAAGTTGTATTTTTTTCTTTTTCTTTGATTTCGTTGTAACCGGATCTAAAAAAGATCGGATCTTTTGTAACCGAAAAAACAGTTATTCAAGATAACAATGAATTCAATGAAGGCAATTTTCACCGCGAACAACAACCGGGTTTTCTACCTTCACCCGAATAACGTTTACACCTCATACTCGGTTTTCTAGGTAACCGAAAACTTTATAATCAACACTCTTGCAATCACACTCTACACCCTCACAAGTGTTGGACCTAGCCGTGTCTCCCTCAAGTGCTCGGTTACAACCTCTCCCTAGCCTCGTCAACCGACGCCACTCCTCTTGGAACGATCCCCGACTCTCACCACACACTCCTCTCGGTGTACAAGTGTATTACAAAGTGAATCTCACAATAAGGCTCAATACAATAAATGTTTGTTCTCTATTATGGATGAGAACACAATGAAAGCTCATACTCAATTGTTACAACTCTCACCAATCCAAAATATATTATAAATGTAAATATAATAAGCTCAAGTGGGTGTGTGTAACAATGAGATAAAATTAAATCTAACTCAAATAGCAAACTAGCAATAATAAGAATATGAAAATCAATAATAAAATTGCTAGAGAAAAGAGTTAGAAAACTTCTCAATAGATCAAGAGGTAGAAGGAGAATAGTTGGATGCCCAAACACCAATAGATGATCTCCTCAAGCTCTTGTGAAATTGATTTCTCAAACTCAAACTTCCAAATGCTTAAAAGCTTCTTAAACACACTTAAACCAAACTAAAACCCTTATTAAAACTCTTTTAAACTTGGTTAAAAACTTTCTTGGATCATTGAAAATAGTTATGGCAAAGGGGTATATATAGGCTTGAAGAAACCAACCCCAAAAACCCAAAAAAACCATTAAAAAACAAAAAACAGCAACTAGCCGTTACTGTATAATGGTCGGCTGCTACAGTAACTTCGGTTGACCGGTACGGTCCATCGTGAGCCATATGCAAAGATTAGTATCGTCCAGAGAGTTTGGCGGTCAACCGTACCGGTCGATCGCGGGTACTGTAGCACTGTATTTTAGTTTTGTAAAATCAATTAAAAATAGTAAAACAGATCCAAAAAAATATGAAATTTTGTGAAAAGGTTATAGACATGTAGAATAACATGTTAGAGAAAGAATTTCTGAAAAATTATTTCCCAGTTGAGAGAAATAAATGTTTGAACACAGATTTACAGTTTCTGAAAAACTGCTGACATACGCGATTTTGTAAAATCAATTGGGCACAGTAAATCAACTCCAAAAATAGTAAAATTTTTAGGGAAGTTTCTAAACATGTAGATAAACATGTCAAAGAAAGAATTTCTTGAATAACACTTCCCATTTATGAAAACTCATCTGTTTTGTAAAACATGCACGAACATGTGCACGAACAAAAACATGATTTTGTAAATTCCATTAAACATAACAAATCAATTACAAACTTGATGAAACTTTGCAAAATGTTTATAAACATGAAAAAAAACATGTTACAAAAATAAATTTTTAATATCATTTCTTAATTGTGAAAACTCATTATTTTGTAAAAACATGCATGAATATGAATTTGTTAAGAACATGTTTTTGACAAAAAGAGTTTAAACGCATATTGAAACTTTATGAAATATCTTCATAAACATTATAACACATGAATATAAAGTAAACATGGTCAATAAAACAATATCACAAAGTTTTCTCAAAATAGCTCATTTTGTGAGAAAATCCAATATTGTGTGTGTATATGATATTGAGCTTAGAGTATTAAACACACATAATATAAACCTATACTAAATATACCCAAGCTTGATGAAGGTCTTCAATGAGCATGACTTGGTAAACTTACGGATGAAGCTGAACTTGGATCTTGAACTAGAATTGCATAAGCTTCACCGACATTCCGCCAACCTCCTTTGGATATGATCGTTGAAGCTCTATTCCATCCATCCTCCAACTCGTTGTTTGTCTATAATAAATAAAAATATACCAACACTAGACAAATAACATTAGTGGTAAATTGTTTGTTAAACATTATCAAAACAAAGAGGACACTAGACAAACAACATTAGTGGTAAATTGTTTGTTAAACATCATCAAAACAAAGAGGCCAACAATCTCCCCCTTTTTGATGATGACAAACAATTTACAAAAAGGATATATGCATAAAAGAAAATGAATATACAAAGTATAATATATCATGCATATAAACAAGAAAGACTATACTCATAATATTTCTCTCCCTTTGACAAAATCAAAAAGGGGATAAAAGAATTAAGAGAGCGAAAGCTCCCCCTATCAATAAGCATAGGTGAGTATAAAAATAAACATAGAATAGGGAATAGCTCCCCCTATCAAAATGCCATATTGAATATATGCAATAAAGATCATGGCAAACATATGTGAGCAAGCATAGATAAGAGCATGCTAAAAACACATATATAAATATATCAAAGTGAACATAGTGTCTCATTTCAACGAACATAAAAACCATTTGTAAAAGTAAATTTATGAAATCAAAAAGAAGAGAAACATGAGAATCATGCAAAAAGTTTTCAAATAAAAACAAATTAACCAAAAGAAATCATAAATCAAAGTTTAAATCCAAAAATGTAAGACCAAATCATCATTGATTTAAAAAATCATGAGAGGCAACCATATCTAGCTCTTGAGCTAGTAATAACCCATATAAACATTTAAGCATCCGGTAAACATGATTTGGGAATAAACACCCAATAAATCCGAAGGGTATATAACTACAAACCTCTCATTTAAAATCGAAACTAATAGTCATGAAAACAAAAGCTGCTGAGCGGGGGGATTTAGGCGTTGGGAGCGCCTAAGCGGCCGCCCAGGGTTAAGCAAGCTGTTTAAACGGCCCGCCCAGGAATATCAAAAAAAGAAGTGGGCACGTCCTAAGAAAACCCGAACCGAACCCAAACCTAAACCCATAAAACTAAAAAAACACTAACCACTAACCCTAATTTGCATTCTCGGCACACGACGGCTGAGCCAATTTCCTAGTAGAAGAAGCTTGTCAAACCTCTCATGCACAGTCGATTGCCGAAGCCCCATCGAAGCTCTCGTCGACTGTCGAAACCCGTCGAAGCCCTCATCAAAGCCCCCTTGTCGAAGCCTACAGCCTCCGCTTCGATCTCGTCTCGTCATCGATCTCGTCGAAGCCTTTCAGCGTTGATCTCCGAGCTCGTCGTCGATCTCCGAGCTCCACCGATCTTCGTTCTTGACCTCCCACCTCATCTGCAACCTCCCACGAGTCCCACCAACAGCTAAAAGCTTCCCCGATCTTTGACCCTTTATATTTTCTGTAACAAGGTATAACAGTAAACTCATTCAGTGAATTTTAAGTTAATTAACAAGTAACAACAGTAAATTTAAGTTTAAATAAACATAAGTTGAAGTGCCTTTTGCAGTATAGTTCTCGGTTTCAAGTAGCTACTGTCAATATTAAGTTTAAGTCAAGTTAATATTTAGTTTTTGTTAACAGTAAACTAAACTTAATGATAAGTAAACAATAAACTTAAGTTTAAGTTTAATTAAATAGTAAACTTAAGTTTGAGTTGAGAATGAGTTTTTCAGTATTGAGATGAACTTATAATTTAATTGACATTATAGTTTGGATAGCATATGTGTTCTTATTTTTGTATTTATGCATCTTTGATTGAGTATATAAATATTTATTTTCAAGTATCGTAATAAAAAAGTAAAAAAGAAAAAAACACCCAGAAACCGCCTAGGCGCCCGTCTAGGCGTCTAAACGCTGGGCGCTAAGTCCGGCGCCTAGGAGCGCCCAACGTTTAATATAATATTAATTATTGCTCACTGCTTCTTGCCTTCGGTGTGTTGATAATTAATAAGTTCTATTCTGCTACACGAATATATTACAAGGTTGCTATGATTTAACTTTAATTTGTGCATCGCACGGGTCAAAAACTAGTATATTACATATTTCAGAGTTATTTCACAAAATCTTTTGCTATAAATTTTCTCTTTAATTTTAATTTTGAAGTTGTTGAAATCTAAAAGACATTTTGTTGAAATCTAAAAGACATTTTGTTGAAATCTAAAAGATAAAATGTACGTGGATATTACTTTGTATGTGGACTATTAACTTGATGTCTTTTATCTTTCATCATGTATCTATAAATTGTACGATGTATGGAAATGGAATTAATGAAGAAATATTACAATTTCTCTTCTTTTCTTGTCTCTTGTCTCTTGTCTCTTGTTTCATTTCTTTAGTATATTACAATATGTTATCAGCACGACTAGCTCTAGCCGGTTCATGATCATCGGTTCGTAGTAAAAGATTTTTAGGTGTACATCTTCTGTAAGGTAATAATACATTCGACATTTGTCTATTTACATAGTATCAAGCTTTCTGTCGAATGATTATGATTATGTCCAGTATGAATCTTGTCATCTCATTTATTTGAATTCTTCAAAACAAACAATTTTGCATGCAGCTGCTAAACACACCTTTAGCATGTAGATCCGTGATCTTTAAGTTCTTATGCACATGATGATCAGTCATAACATAGTCTGGAAGTCTTAACAGAAAATATGATCAGTCATAACATAGTCTGGAAGTCTTAACAGAAAATACAAAGAAACTAAGACAAAGGGTTATTTCTGATTACACAAATCAATAAATAAATGCAGGATCAGATTCTCAAATACATCATTATTCACTTGGAGAGAAAGATATTACATAACACAGTAACTGAATACAAACAGAATATATGTTCCTCTCTCTCTTTGTATTTATCTAACTGTTATGAGATCAAATAAGTTACACAACACATAAAGGACATATTTCACAGTTATCATTCTTTTTGATTGATGCATATCATATGATTATTTTGTTTATAATTTCCATTGAGATCAAATAGTTACTTGTTTATAAGTTGTGCTAGTTACTTGTCCTTTTATGTAGCTATTGTATCGTTGCTTATTTCGGTAGCATGCTGCAAATTTTACAGCACTCTTCTTTTAGACTGTTTAGTATTTGGAGGCTTGCTCTTTAGTTGTATGGACCTAAATTGATCATCAATAAGATAAAGTTTATCCCTTTAGGTTAGATCTCTGTCATTATCCACTTATCTTTCTGAGAAGGACATAAACTTGGTTAGGTTGCTAGAGAGAGAGAAATACCAACAACAAAAACAAAACCTTTATCCTAAATTTTTGGTAAAATTTGTGGAGGGATGATTCAAGAAAAAAAACTGAGGTATGAAATACACTAGCATATTTTTCTTTATTCCTCCATTAAGGTGGTTGGGTTATTATACGAGTAAAGCACATATTTATTTGGCTTTTTGAAAGCTTTAAGCGATTTTTGTTGTGCTTAACTTGTAAGAAAGTTCTATCTTAGTCCCTAGGATCATGATATATGCATATTGTTCGCTGTGAAAATTGCCTTCATTGAATTCATTGTTATCTTGAATAACTATTTTTCGGTTACAAAAGATCCGGTCTTTTTTTAGATCCGGTTATAACGAAATCAAAGAAAAAGAAAAAATTACAACTTTCCTTTTACAACTTTCCTTTAGAACAAATCGCAAGATCCTGTTTTGCGGTCTCTTGCTTGTGTGGGTTCTTTGCCGACGCCGGGGTTAATCTGTGGACCACCGCGCGATCTAGATCCGGTCGGATCTACACGATTCGACGGGTATTATTTCGCGAAGGAAATAATAGCCGGTGGGGATTAGTTCACCAAGGAAATAATCGCCCTTAATTCTCGGGATCAAAGGCCAAGCTTTGATCCGGAGTATGATCTCGTGTAGATCTCAGATCTGATCTTTACCTCTCTCGAACTCCTGCCTTTTGTGACGTGGACGCTCGCCGAGAACCAGATCTGAATCTTCAAGTCTTTAAGTCTTCAAAACTCTGAGCTCAATCTTCAATTCGGTAGAGTAACGGCTCTCAAAGTTCCAACCTTTTCAAATGAACAAAGAGGAGCCTATTTATAGGCTCTCTGAACTGTGCCCGCGCACAGATCCGGGTCGGCCACCCATGGGTGGCCGGCACTGGGCCGAGCCACCCATGGGTGGCTCGGTCTTGGCCGAGCCACCCA
>NC_033797.1:126352609-126352916 GCF_001876935.1 Asparagus officinalis | reverse complement strand
GGTGGCTCGGCTTTGGCCGAGCCCCCTTAGGCTCTGTTTCGTCGTTTTGTCCGTGATTCGGCTGATTCGGACTCTGATTTGTTGATCTGATTTGGCCGTAGATCCGATTCCTAATTTGGCAGTAAATCCACTTCTGGGTTCGAGTCCGAAACTGATCTTGATTCGATCGTGATTCGTCCGAGTCTGCCGTTGGTTGGATGACTCGTTGACTCCCCGAACCGTTGGCTTGATTCCGCATGCGAATGGATGTATTCCGTTACTTGCGTGCGATTCGTCAACCTCGTCACTTCGTTGGTTCGTCGGTTTG
>NC_033797.1:126271022-126351609 GCF_001876935.1 Asparagus officinalis | reverse complement strand
GGAAAGAGCTTCCTCGTACTTGGCTTGATCAAACTCTACAACGAGAGTTTCAACAGTTGTTCCAGTGAGATGGACATCGGATTGTGCCACCACTTCTTCGTCAGAGAAGCTAGTCCCCAGCAGAGTCGCCATCTTTTGTTTGTTGGAAATTTGATGTAAAAAGACAAAGAAAGAAAATTTGACTTGTATTCTCTCAAAATCGATTACAATTTGGATTCCGATTACAAAAGAGAGGAGAATGAATTTGATTCTCCCCTTTGTTTAAAACTGGGTTCTTCTTGGTAGCGGTGGAGTGCCTCCTTCGATTGATCGCGTCGAACTTGCTCTCCGTTGACGATCCGACCGTCCTTCTTCACTGGAACAATTGAAGTGCTTGATGACTTCGGTTTAGAACTCTTAACGAGTGTAAAGAACTCTGAACGAGTTAAGAACTCTGATAAGAGTTGTTGAAAACCGAATGTCTGGCTCGATGTGATTAACTTGTGTTGCAAGTTAATTAAGAACTCTTGACGAGTTTAAGAACTCAGAATGAGTTAAAACTCTGTAACAGAGTTGTTGGAACCGAAGATTCGGTTAATTGCCAAGTGTATTATGACGTTGATGAAGGGATCCTCCGAGATTTGATTAACTGATCGTTGATCAGTTCTTTGATCTTCAAAAGATCTCCTTCTTCGTGCTGTTGAACTGCTGAGATTTGTTGACCTTGGGCCGGTTTGATGCCAGCTCCTCTTTAACCTTATGTGGTTTTACTGTTAAAAGCCGATCAACCAACCAACCGATCAACCCCTTACTCGGTTGAGTAAGTCGGTTATTTATAGGGGGTTAGTGATGTAACCAACCCCTAAATCCGCTCCCAAGTGGGCGAAGATCCCTCAGGACGTGGGATAACGGTTTTGAGGCCGTTCGACTTGCGTTTGAACAAGTCAAAACGCCTCAGTTGGCGTTATGGGCTTTAACTCTGCGTCCAAGGCTTGAGACGCAGAGTTAAATCTCTGTTAGAGATTTGAGACGCACAGGCCGTGTGCGTTGAAGCTCAACTCTGCGTCCAGAGTTTGGGACACGTAGTTGAACCTATTGAAGAACGCACGTTATGTGTGCGTTTGGTGCTTGAACTCTGCGTTGCAGAGTTAGACATTCGCTGGAGAACGCACAAGTTGTGTGCGTTTCGCAGAATTGACCTTCTGCATTTAATAGAGGTTGTTGACTTGTAACCTCGTCTATTATGACATTGCAAAGACCATTGCTTATTGATCTTTGCCTGTTATGGGATATGAGAGTCGTCAGATTGTAACTCTCACCATCGATTGTTAAGGCCACTAAATAGGGTTTTCATCAGCTGTTGGAAGCGTCGTCGAATTGTAACTCTTCTCGATCTGTGTGAAAAATCTCCTATTTACCCCTTTCGACTGTCGACTCGAAAGCTTATTTGATTGTAGCTTTCGTTGTGAGAGCTTGACGGGAATCAACATCCATAGTGTTTTGAAGATGAATAGTTGCCCACAGCTCTCTACCAAGCAACTCACCAACTAAGTCCAACCTTTCTGTTCTGAAATCATTTCACTGTTCATCAGCATCTCTAATAGTTGCTAATATAATATTAGTCATGCTGTTGTCGCAGCCATCAAGATCAATCATCTCAGAGATGAGGCCGTGTTTATAGCGGTTGCAGAGTTGCGGATGCAGTGATTAGAAAGTTGTCTGATTGTAACTTCCATTATCAGGGCTTGATAGGGATCAGCTATCTATTGTGATTTTTAGACAGCCTACACTTAGCTAAGGCGTCTTCAAGTATTTTGGCCACTTGCTCCGCACTTATCATAAGTGCCTCGCGGGGTTGTCCCTCGCTGGATACTGTATTATCTGATGCAACCGCGGAGCCGGCATCAGATTCTTCATCTTCTGAAGGGAGTCTTGTCCGAACCCTACCATAGGTTGCTCGCTTGATGGTTCCGGACTGCAGACGGGTTCTAGGCCGGGATGCTTTCAGAATCGATTCGAGATTGTCCCGCGCCGATGTCCCTCTGCTGGTCATGTTGGTGGTGACCCTCGAAAATTCTCCCTCTTCAACCACCGTTCTTTTTCATCGGAAACGCCTAGGCCTTGTTTTCGGCGCTTTAGTACTGAGCCTTTCGAAAACCGAAACTCGTTCGGGACCGCCTTGATGCAGCTGCATTCAGACAATACTGCCCGAATGAGTTTGGAACAGGGGCACTGAGTTTCCTGTTCTCGGGGACTCCTTTTCCTGGTTTTGCTCGTACCCCCAGCACGATAGTACAGTTCGTCCGTTTGAAAGTCGGAGCAACCTATCGGTGTGTTGCACGAACTTCTCAGGTATAACATATCGTCATCAGACGGATAATGTTTCCTTTTCTGAGGGGGTAACTGCCTTTCTTCGGGGCTTTCAAAAGTCACGCCACTCGGAAACATGCCTTTTTGGCGCAGCGGCGCGGATCCAGTCCTCTGTGATATCTGTGAGTTCTCGGCCGGGCTCCTGGACCTTCTCAATGGCAAGTTGGTGCGCATGGACTGCCTTGGTCTCTTTGTCATGTTAGGAAGGTGACGGCCGACCACCCAGCATGCTGTGTCGTCTGGGCGTTTTCTTCATTGGCGCCCAGACGATCTTGAACAGGTAGCTTTGGACTCGCTCTATCAGAAAGTGGACCGAGGCGCTCCAAAACTGATTTCTTCTTTCGGGACGATTCTGTATGATCTCCCGGAGAAGCTATTGGGATTACCGGCGACTTTGGTTGATTCACCGGAGGTTGAACTTTGGTTGGAGGCTGCTTCGGCCTCCGCACTTGGCGGGTTGATGGCGGCTTCTTGGCCACTCTTCCTTTCTTCAACTCCTCGGCCTTCTGCACAAGGATTTTTGCTTGTGCAAGCAATGCGCGGCGTTTGTGAATCCGCTCTTCGAGTGTCGAACGGTTCCGTTTGACCCGGATCCATTCGTTCGTCGGCGGCTTGGAGGAACCGCCATTCTTCAGTTGTTGAGGCTGTTTGCCTCTCCTATTCGTCAGATCCGCGTTGTAGCGGACTCCGTCCGTAGACTCCATCGCCTTAGCGAGTTGTCGCGCAAGGCGCTGACGTCGCCTCTGGCGGGCTCTCTTTGAGAGAGTCACAACGCCCTCAATAGTAGAGGCGTCGGCAAGAATAGGTTTGACCTCGTTGGAGGTCGGTGGAACTTCACCTGACGCAACTTTGGCGTCAGCTGGGGTGAGAGCGCCGTTGGTATTCTGAACTTCTTCGAACCAACGAGCTTTTCTCCTGGAGGAGAGCTTCTTGGACTTGCAGGGGGAGGTAGATCCGGACGAGGATGAGAGGTACTCCTCGAACTTGGCCTGGTCGAATTCATACTAGACCTCCTCCATGACCGGGATTGAGATTCGCGGCTGCGACGTGACGATCTCGGCAGCGAGATCGGTGGCTCCCACTGTGGTCGCCAGAGGACCCACTGTCAATTGAAATTGATCAGTGAGGGATTTTGGTGGTGAAAATTGTTCGCGGTGAAAATTGCCTTCATTGAATTCATTGTTATCTTGAATAACTGTTTTTCGGTTACAAAAGATCCGGTCTTTTTTAGATCCGGTTACAAGGAAATCAAAGAAAATAAAAACATTACAACTTTCTCCTTTAGAACAAATCGTGAGCTCCTGTTTTGCGGTCGCTCGCTTGTGTGGGTTCTTTGCCAACGCCGAGGTTAATCCGTGGACCACCGCGCGATCTAGATCCGGTCGGATCTACACGATTCGACGGGTATTATTTCACGAAGGAAATAATAGCCGGGGGGATTAGTTCACCAAGGAAATAATCGCCCTTAATTCTCGGGATCAAAGGCCAAGCTTTGATCCGGAGTATGATCTCGTGTAGATCTCAGATCTGATATTTACCTCTCTCGAACTCCTGCCTTTTGTGACGTGGACGCTCGCCGAGAACCAGATCTGAATCTTCAAGTCTTCAAAACTCTGAGCTCAATCTTCAATTCGGCAGAGTAACGGCTCTCAAAGTTCCAACCTTTTCAAATAAACAAAGGGGAGCCTATTTATAGGCTCTCTGAACTGTGCCCGTGCACAGATCTGGGTCGGCCACCCATGGGTGGCCGGCACTAGGCCGAGCCACCCATGGGTGGCTCGGCTTTGGCCGAGCCCCCCTTAGGCGTTTCTGTTTCGTCGTTTTGTCCGTGATTCGGCTGATTCGGACTCTGATTTGTTGATCTGATTTGGCCGTAGATCCGATTCCTAATTTGGCAGTAAATCCACTTCTGGGTTCGAGTCCGAAACTGATCTTGATTCGATCGTGATTCGTCCGATTCTGCCCTTGGTTGGATGACTCGTTGACTCCCCGAACCGTTGGCTTGATTCCGCACGCGAATGGATGTATTCCGTTACTTGCGTGCGATTCGTCAACCTCGTCACTTCGTTGGTTCGTTGGTTTGTGCCGAGCTATGCTAAGGGACCTATAAGCAATTTTATATGCCTACACATATTATTGCTTATTTCTTTCCCAATTAAGTGGGAGGCATTTGATGAATCTATATGAAAAGAGTTGAGGGTCCATAGCATCAATCATAAAAAATTATCATAATATATCAATTTGATGCTTTTGCTTTAAATATTCTATTTGCTTGCTTGAAGTAAAATCTAAGCCTCATAAAAAACTTGAAATTAACTTGTGGATTTTTAAAGCTCATGTTGACGTCCATAAGTGGTCTATTTTTTTATTACTAATTGCACTGATTCTTCTTCTCCACTGAAATTATGCAATATTAGTTTCTATCCAAAATTACATTGGTCGTGTTTTAAATCTGGCAACCTTGAGTTTAGAAGAAAGGATAGCACAAACTGGTTATGCCTTAGTTTAATTTCTACTTGCTTGAGTTTGTAATGGTCATTGATCGTCCGAGCATTAAAAATTTTGTGTAAATTTTAATATTAGACTAGTTGTCCAGAAGCAAACATTTGAAAGATAACATTTATGAAAATCTTTAGAAAAAGGAGCTTAATGATTTTGATAATTATGTGTGATCTTATTAAAAAGTGAATATTTCTAATTTCTCATGCACTAATCTTTCGTCCCTATAATTAGTGCACTATGATATATGTTAGTAATTATTACTTGTCTTTGGCCTCAAACGTTTATTTTTACTAGACACCCTTGTGATTTTTGCATGATTATATCTCTTGATTCTTTAAGTATCTTTTCTCAGAAGGCAAACACTTTAAATTTTCTCTCTATCAATTAAGACGTGAAAAATTAATGTCTCACTGAAAAAGTATTCACTTTCTGGGCAATCCCTAAAGGATCACTTTGATCTATTGAAGCCAATAATCTTCCCTCAAACACAAATGGCAGACTGAATGAGAACTTTTTGGATTTTAAATACATGACTAAACATGATTCAACCATGTGCCATATTGTCTAGCGGGTGAAGCTCACAGAATTGATCGAAATTTTTTTCCTCATTCCATGCAAGTAGTATTGTACTCCAGTAGCAGTACATGACCAAAAATTATGCCAAGCATTCTGCTTTAATATCTACATTTAGAGTTATAGAGAATCACAACAAATTGTTAATGAGAAATCACAATGATAGACTAGTTGGCTTACGAGTTGTTGATGCAGCATAATTATGTACCAAAATTACAATTGCACAATTTATCAAGTTATAGTATAAAAAATATCAATCCTACGAGGAAGGTGATTTTAAGAGATTATTAGAAATGGTTTTTATGTTTTGTGCATGACAATTAGGAATAAAGAATAAGTGTGGTTGTGATGAGTGATTGTTGTGAATATATGCAAAAATAATAAATTGAATTTTAGAGGAGAGAAGGAAGAATCAAAGAATAAATGAAATCACGAGGCAAGAAATATGAATTAATAAAATCAAGAAATAAAACTAAGAATGAAAAGAAAATTTAAGAAAGTCAAGATGAAGGATTCAAAAGAGGTAAGAAATCTAGAATATAATCCACTAACCAATTTCAATTATAAAATATAAACTATTCTCTTTTTATCATATTTTAACTTAGATTTATTAAGCATAGATTATCAAACCATTTAAAGAAAGTGTAACCTATCAAATTATCATCTAAATTTATTAAGCATAGATTATCAAACCATTTAAAGAAAGTGTAACCTATCAAATTATCATCTAAGTCAAATTTACTATTCATGATAAGAACAACAACATGATAATTAATAATCCTAGAATTCATAAGCATAACCTATCAAACCATTTAAGATAAGCATAGATTATCAAATTCTTCTTCTACCGATTAGTTCTCTAGTTGATTATCCTAAACATGAACATTTTAAGTACAAGAGAATAATTCATACAATATAAAAGAAATTAGACTAGCTTCATACAATAATTAAAGTGCAAAAAGAAATAAAAAGATAAGAAAATAAATCTACACTACAAGCATGAATTTAAATCTACACTACAAATTAAAGTGCAAAAAGAAATAAAAAGATAAGAAAATAAATCTACACTACAAGCATGAATTTAAATCTAACTAATAAGTAATAATAAAGAAATTACTAAAAAGAAATAAAAGAGAAAAGAAATGCAAACCTTCAAATTGCTCTTCATCTCTATCCTCATCATTCAACAAAGAGGAGAAAGAATAAATTTAAAGAGGAAAAAATTATTTTTATTAATTGCAACTAAAGTTACAATTTTTGGAAGGCCTTCTCAATTAAGAGTAGCCCTCCTCTCCAAAAGGAGTTTACAAAATTTTCACACCTCTAACCCCTCACTCTCTACCCCTATTTATAGTAATCTTCAATGAATATGAGCCATTGGATTTGTCTTGAGCCCCAAGCAACAATCTCCACCATTGAATTTGCTTTTTGTTCTTCTCTACCATAAGAGGCCCAATTGATTTATCAAAATCCAATTACAAAAACCAAGTCCGGTCCAATTTTGTAAAATGTCCGGCCCAATTCTCCATTAAATGATCTGCAGCAGCCCAATGAAGTCCGGTCCATGAAGCTTGTGATTAAAATTCAATAGCAGGTCCGGTTATGAAATTTGATTGCAAAATCTCCAAGTTGCAGCACACATCCGACCCACTTCATCATGTTTTTTTTTTGTGATTATCAAACTGCAGCACATAGGTCCGGCCCACTCTTTATTTGATTTTCCAAATCAAAAGTCCAAGCAAGTCCGACCCACTTGAGAGAACAATCCAAGTTGCATTCATGAAGTCCGGCCCAATTTGCTTTAATTCTGCAGCAAATCAAATTCGGTTTTGATTGGAGAACTTTTTTGCAACCAAGTCCAATTCATTCCACTCTTTGCATCCAAGTCCATTTCATTCCTTGGTGTAATCATTTTTCTTGATGGGCTTTGGGCCTTTGTGGCTTCTTCTTGAGCATGATGTGTAGGAGGATTTTTGGCCTTGCTTCATAGCATTCATTTGTGGGCTTTTGCTTGATGGACTTCTAAAATGCTACAAAATAGAGAATAGAGATTTTTAAGGGGTTTTTACATTTAATAATATTTATTTATATTTTCATTCATTTATGTGCAAACTAAGCTAACAATAATTATTAATGATATATTTATTCATGTAAAATAGATAATGAGGATATAAAATTGTAATAAAAATATGATTATCAGTTGTGTTTGGAGCACATGCTATAATTCAAGAAATTACTTATACGCGTGGACAAGGGGGAGGCTATGAACATAGTAGGAGATCTTATCCTATAGTCATTTTTGTATTTTAAACCTTCGACTGAATATAATTCAACAAGTAACCTTGTACTCTTATAATAGTACAACTAAAAGCATTATGAACTAATACTTGCATTAGTAGTTGTTAAAAATACAGCCAATTGTTGTGATAAACCATAATTTGGAAAATTTAAAATCTATCAATTTGATCAATTATTACTTAACTCTATTAATTTAGCAAGTGACAATATTTTTATAATTTTTTTTTATTTTTTAACAAAAAGAAAGAAAAATATAACTAAAAAGGTAAAATAAAGAGGAAAATATGTATTTCTCACCCCCACACCTAAATTTTGCATTGTCCTCAATGCAAATTCGCTGAAGCACAAAGTAAAGCAGATAAAATTGAAGAACTTACAGTTATTCGGTTGACAATGATGATAAGGATCTGTAATTACTTTTAGTATGAGGATGAAGAAATCAAATAAGAGGAAAATTGTAAGTAATTATTTTATTTTATTTTTTTATATTTTTTTATTTATTTTTTTTATTTTTTTAAGAAACAAAAGAACTTTCTTTTTTTTAAGAAACAAAAGAAAAATTATTTTTTTTAAAGATAATGAGGTTCATGAAGAACCAACACCTCTTCCTCTCCGAGCGTAGAAAATTCTAAAAATGGTTTCAGACGTTGACCATTTATTTTAAAAATATTACCATTTTTAGGATTTTCTATCTCAACAGCTCCATGTGGAAAAACTTGTTTAACAAAAAATGGACCAGTCCATCTTGATCTTAATTTTCCCAGAAAAAGATATAATTTTGAATTGTACAATAAAATTTTCTGTCCTGGAGAGAAATTTTTTCGCAAAATTGATTTGTCATGAAAATTTTTTGTTTTCTCTTTGTAAATTTTTGAGTTTATGTATGCATCATTTCTTATTTCTTCCAACTCATTTATTTGGAGCAATCTGTTTTTACCTGCCGAGTCTGAGTCAAAATTTAACTGTTTTATTGCCCACATTGCTCGATGTTCCAACTCCACTGTAAGTGACAAGCTTTTCCAAACACTAGTCTATATGGTGACATCCCCAAATTGGCCTTGAAAGCTGTTCTATACGCCCACAGAGCATCACACAATTTTACAGACCAATCTTTTCTGTTATGATTAACTGTTTTTTCTAAGATTTGTTTGATCTGCCTGTTTGTGACCTCTGCTTGCCCACTGGTTTGGGGGTGATAAGGAGTTGACAATTTGTGTGTGATTGAATATTTCCTCATCAAAGCCTCGAAAGAACGGTTACATAAATGTGTACCGTTATCACTGATGATCGCTCGAGGTACTCCAAACCGGGCAAAAATGTTCTCTTTCAAAAACTTGACAACGACCTTGTTGTCATTAGTTTTGCAAGCTACCGCCTCAACCCATTTTGACATGTATTCAATGGCTACTAGAATGTAGACATTTCCAAAGGAATTTGGAAATGGTACCATGAAATCGATACCCCACAGATCAAAAAGTTCAACGGATAAGATGGGTTGTAAGGGCATCATATTTCTTCTAGTGACCTTCCCTAAAAGCTGACAGCGGTTACAGGTTTTGCAAAACTCGAATGAATCCTTGAAGAGAGTGGGCCAATATAGCCCAGACTGGAGAACTTTTTCAGCTGTTTTTCTCGGGCCAAAGTGGCCCCCACAGGCTTGCTCATGACAAAATGATAGAACACTCCTAGTTTCTTCCGTGGGAACACACCTCCTAAAGATCTGATCAGGACAGTATTTGAACAGATATGGATCATCCCAGTAAAAGTATTTTACTTGGGAGAGAAAACGGGATCTATCCTGTTTGGACCAATGAGAAGGGATCTGGTTCATGACTATGTAGTTCACAATGTCGGCGAACCAGGGAACAGATTGGATTTCTAGGAGTTGTTCATCTGGAAAATGTTCATTGATTGGAACGGTTGATGTTGGTGCATTTGGGAGTCGAGAGAGGTGATCTGCTACGGGGTTCTCTGTTCCCCTTCTGCCAAGAATTTGAATGTCAAACTCTTGAAGAAGGAGAATCCATCTAATGAGCCGTGCTTTAGCATCCTTTTTGGTCAAAAGATACTTTAGTGCGGCATGATCAGTGAAAACTTTGGTTAAGGAACCGATGAGGTAGGACCTGAATTTTTCTAAGGCAAAGACTACAGCTAAAAACTCTTTCTCTGTGACAGAGTAGTTTTGCTGGGCATCATTCAGAGTCCTACTGGCGTAGTAGATCACATGCGGTTTTCCATCAAACCGTTGTCCTAAAACAGCACCAATCGCAGAATCAGATGCATCACACATCAGTTCGAAGGGTAAGGTCCAGTCCGGTGCATGAATGATAGGAGCTGTGGTTAGCTCCTTTTTCAGATATTCAAAAGCTTTGAGGCAGTCGGGAGAGAAGACAAATGATGTATCCTTGGCTAAAAGATTGGTCAAGGGTCTAGCAATTTTGCTGAAATCCTTGATGAAACGTCGGTAAAAACCAGCATGACCAAGAAACGATCTGACATCTTTGACAGTTTTGGGAGGAGGGAGATTGGAAATGAGATCTACCTTAGCTTTGTCCACTTCGATTCCCCTATTGGAAACTACATGTCCTAAGACAATGCCTTGTTTGACCATGAAATGACATTTCTCCCAATTGAGAGTCAGATTTTTCTCCCTACACCGTTCTAGGACCAGTTTAAGATGATGCAAACATTGGGAAAATGTGTCACCAAAAATGGAAAAGTCATCCATGAAAATTTCGAGAAATCGCTCTACCATGTCGGAAAAAATACTGATCATGCAACGTTGGAATGTGGCCGGTGCATTGCACAGGCCAAAAGGCATGCGTCGGTATGCGAATGTTCCATACGGGCAAGTGAATGTGGTTTTCTCCTGATCTTCGGGAGCGATATGGATTTGATTGTAACCTGAATATCCATCCAGGAAACAGTAGAACTCGTGTCCTGCTAAACGCTCTAACATTTGGTCAATGAAAGGAAGAGGGAAGTGATCTTTACGAGTGGCTAAGTTGAGCTTTCGGTAATCAATACAGACTCGCCATCCAGTTTGAATCCGAGTGGGAATCAGCTCATTAGCCTCATTTTGGATCACAGTGATCCCAGATTTCTTTGGAACAACTTGAACCGGACTCACCCATGAACTATCAGAAATGGGATAAATGATCCCATGATCAAGACATTTCAGAATGTCTTTCCTAACGGCTTCTTTCATCACTGAGTTTAACCTACGTTGAGCATCTCTAGTAGGTTTGGCATCATCTATCAAATGGATTCGGTGTTGAACAATGGTTGGACTAATCCCTTTGATATCAGCCATGGTCCATCCAATGGCTTCCCTATTCTCTCTTAAAACAGCTAAGAGAGCTTCCTTTTGACCGGTAGTCAACTCAGAAGAAATTATAACTGGTAAAGACTCGTTCTCCCCTAAGTAGGCATACTCTAGATTTTCGGGTAGAGGTTTGAGCTCTAACTTAGGGGGTTCCTCCACAGATGGGCGAAGCTGGACTCGGGGTTCTATCTCTAAAGGTTCTCGTTGCCAGCCAACAGCAAAAACATGATTGACCAGCGGTTCTATCTCAAGTTCGTCATCAGAAAGCTCCTCAATCATTAAATCAGATGCATTTGAATCAGACTCACACTCTCCCTCTTGTTGTTCACTGGATATTCCTTGAATGAAATTCACTTCCATGGGTTCATCAGATGGATCACTAGGCTGTCTCCCTAAGTTGAAAATATTAAGATCAACAGTCATATTCCCAAAAGATAGTTTTATCTAACCAGTTCTACAATTTATCAAAGCATTTGAGGTGGCTAAGAACGGTCTTCCTAGAATGACAGGGATTTGACTTAGCATTTGAGGTGGCTAAGAACGGTCTTCCTAGAATGACAGGGATTTGACTTTTGAGATTGGAAACGGGTTGCGTTTCCAAGACAATAAAATCAACAGGGAAAATGAACTCTCCAACTTTGATCAGAACATCCTCTACCTCTCCTTTGGGAATTTTTACAGATCTATCAGCTAACTGTAGAGTGCATCTTGTCGGTTTAAGTTCTCCTACACCTAGCTGTTGATAGACCGAATAAGGAAGGAGATTGACGCTGGCTCCCAAGTCTAGAAGTGCCTTATCAATGTGAGTGTTACCTATGACGCATGGAATTGTGGGACAACCAGGGTCCTTGTATTTCAACGGCATGGGTTTTGAAAAAAATTCACTGAGGTTGGCAGCTAAAAAGACTTTCTTGGGGATGTTGGTGGTTCTTTTCTTAGTGCATAAGTCCTTCAAGAACTTTGCATAAGAGGGAATTTGTTCGATTGCATCTAGGAGAGGGATGTTGATCTTGACATGTTTAAACGTTTCTAGGATTTTCTCAACCTGCGGGGAGTTTTTCCTAGGTTTTCTTGACATGTTTAAACGTTTCTAGGATTTTCTCAACCTGCGGGGAGTTTTTCCTAGGTTTGAGTCTATTTGAAAAGGGGGCAACGGGCCTATACCTATCTAGATCAGGCTTAATCTCAAGTTCAGCATTTTGGTCATCAGAAGGAATTGTTTCATCGGAAGAAGTGTTTTGAATGGGAGAAGGGGTTTGATCCGGTAGCATTCTAACCTGATTGTCTACTTGTTTTCCTGATCTCAGAGTGTGAATTGCATTCAACTGGGCCGGATTGTTGGAACTGGATCCAGTGTCTTTAGGGTTTGCAACAGGTTGACTTGGGAATTTTCCTTTTTCTCTCTCACTCATGGCAGCGGCTAGTTGCCCAAGTTGGGTTTCTAACCGGGCTATGGCTTGTGTGTTCGAGTTGAGCACTTGGCCGGTGGTTTGCATGAATGAATTTAGAGTTGTGGATGATTGGGTCAACATGTTGGTAGTTTATGTAGAAGCTTTGATCATAGCTTCTAAACCCTTTTCTAAGACACTTAAACGTTTGTCATGATCAGAATTTGAAGGGTTTGTAGGCTGGTGAGGATGAGGATGTTGGTTTGGAAAAGGTGGGTTAGAAAAATTGTTCGGTGCATTGAACAGGACAGTGTTTCCCCTCGGAAATTAGTGTTTCCCCTAGGGAATTGTTGGTTCGACGCGGGAATGAAGTTTTGGTTTCCATGAGAATTTCCTTGGTTCCAAGCAAAGTTGGGATGATTTCTCCAGCCTGGATTATAGGTTGGAGAAAATGGATCATTTTTAGGATGCTGGAATGCAGTGTTCATCTGTTCTAAAGCATGGTTGTTTCCTAGAAGAGGACATTCCTCTGAAACGTGGGTAGGAGACTGACAGTTATGACATCCCGGGGCAGAAATATGATTGATTTGAGCCGGAGCTCGTTCCTTAACTTCTAAGGCTTCTAACCTCCACAGAATCGTCGCCATCTTCGCTTCAGACGCAATGTTTGACTCCAGGGAAAGACCACTAGACTTAGATTGAGAAACAGATGAACCCCTGTCATCACAGTTTTCCCACTGCATTGTTTTCTCGGATAGACTCTCTAGGAATTCCCAAGCTTCATCGGTATTTTTTCTCATAAAATCTCCCTGACACATCGATTCTAAAGATGTTTTTGAAGAATAGTCCAATCCTTCATATATGACTTGGCACAATCGTCATTTTTCTAGACCGTGATGAGGACATTGAATTAAAAGATCTTTAAATCGGTCAAAATATTTCCAGAATGGCTCCCCTGGGATAATTTTAAAATTCTGAATGCTGTTCCTAAGCTTTACCGTTTTGTGAATAGGAAAAAAATTCTTGAGAAAAACGGTGACAAATTCCTCCCAAGTTGAGATGGAACTTGTCGGTAAGCTGTACAGCTATTTTTTAGCTTTGTCCTTAAGGGCAAATGGAATAAATCTAAGCTTAATCACATCTTCAGTTAATTCCCTCATTTTAATCATAATACATACTTCATCAAATTCCGAGATAAATATATATATATATATATATATATTACCTAGGAATTTGGGAAGCATGTTAATGAAATGCGGTCTAAGCTCGAAATTTGCTCCATTTACTTCGGGGAGTCTTATGCAAGATGGAATTGCATTTCTGGTGGGGTAACACATATCCTGAAGAACTGGTTGATTTGCCATTTCTTGGATTGGTTCAACACGGATTAAGCGATGAAAATTATCCCGAACCCAAATTTGCATACACCAAAACAAATATATTTTTTTTTAAGGAAAGAAAGAAAATTAGTTTTTTTAAAGGAAGAAAGAAAGAAAATTAGTTTTTTTTTTAAAGAAAATTATTTTTTTTTAAGGAAAGAAAGAAAGATAATTTTTTTTTCTTTTAAGGAAAGAAAGAAATTTAGTTTTTTTTATATAAAGGAAAGAAGAAAGAAAATTAGTTTTTTTTAAATATGAGAAGATAAAGAAAAAGAAAAATCCTAACTAAAACAAATCAAGGCAATCACTTTTCAATCAACTCTAACTCTAGGGTTTAGCCTAACTCCACTAGACCAGCTCCTAACCAAAAATTCCTACAGTGAAAAGATCAAAGTTTTACCCAGGTAGTTAGCCAGGTAAGGATAGTACTAGAGGGTGATCAAAGATCAATTAAGTACCTCTTTCCTTGCGGAGCGCTTTACGCAACCCCTAAACCTTGCCTTAGACACCAACTATTCTGAGAAAACTTAAACCGTTCACTTAAGGATTTCTTGTTCCTTATTGAGCTCGAATCCTTAGGGGCCAACGTCTAATGAGTTTTAGAAGGCTTGGGTTTGTGAAGTGAGGAATTAGTGATTTGTGGGCTAAGGAAAGGGTGATGAAATCCCTTACCTTATCTTGATTGGGGTTTTGCCCTTAAGAATGTTTTAAGTGTGTGCCAAATCAAGTGCTACAATCACTTTGGTGAATTCCTACACTATATGAAATGCAACCCTAGAAATTAAAAGCGACTAAAAAGGATGATAAAAAGAAAATCTTTTTTTTTTAATTATGGTCAACAACAAGCAAATGTGAGAAGATGATTCATGTTTGAATTTATTATCTTGTTAGTTAATGTCCAAGTGAAAGATGAATTTTATTATGGTCAACAAAAATAAATCTTTTTTTTTAAATCCTAATTGTCTCTAATTGTGAAGCTAGCTAAAGAGGGTGAAATTGAAAACTAGAAAGAAGACTTACCCAAAAGCAATGCTCCAAATTCTTGATCTTCAATCCGAGATTTTCAAGCTCCAAGTGGTTCCTTCACAAGAAAATTACACAAGTTAAAGAACCAAATTAATAAAATCCTATTTTAGCACCTTCCCCGGCAACGGCGCAAAAAACTTGATGCGACATAATTATGTACCAAAATTACAAGTGCACAATTTATCAAGTTATAGTATAAAAAATATCGATCCCACGAGGAAGGTGATTTTAAGAGATTATTAGAAATGGTTCTTATGTTTTGTGCATGACAATTAGGAATAAAGAATAAGTGTGGTTGTGATGAGTGATTGTTGTGAATATATGCAAAAATAATAAATTAAATTTTAGAGGAGAGAAAGAAGAATCAAAGAATAAATGAAATCACGAGGCAAGAAATATGAATTAATAAAATCAAGAAATAAAACTAAGAATGAAAAGAAAATTTAAGAAAGTCAAGATGAAGGATTCAAAAGAGGTAAGAAATCTAGAATATAATCCACTAACCAATTTCAATTATAAAATATAAACTATTCTCTTTTTATCATATTTTAACTTAGATTTATTAAGCATAGATTATCAAACCATTCAAGGAAAGTGTAACCTATCAAATCATCATCTAAGTCAAATTTACTATTCATGATAAGAACAACAACATGATAATAATCCTAGAATTCATAAGTATAACCTATCAAACCATTTAAGATAAGCATAGATTACCAAAATCTTCTTCTACCGATTAGTTCTCTAGTTGATTATCCTAAACATGAACATTTTAAATGCAAGAGAATAATTCATACAATATAAAGAAAATTAGACTAGTTTCATATAATTCTAAACTTCCTACAAGAATTAAATTCACATCTTTAAGAAATAAAAACAAGAAAAAGAACTAATTACAAAATTAAAAAGAAAAGAAAAAAAAATCTAAACTATGAACAAGAAATAAATCTAATTACAAAGAAAATAAAAATCTAAACTACAAAATAAATTGCAGAAATTAAATGCAAGAAAAATAAATCTACTCTACAAATTAAAGTGCAAAAAGAAATAAAAAGACAAGAAAATAAATCTACACTACAAGCATGAATTTAAATCTAACTAATAAGCAATAATAAAGAAATTACTAAAAAGAAATAAAAGAGAAAAGAAATGCAAACCTTCAAATTGCTCTTCATCTCCATCCTTATCATTTAACAAAGAAGAGAAAGAACAAATTTAAAGAGAAAAAAATTATTATTATTAATTGCAACTAAAGTTACAATTTTTGGAAGGCCTTCTCAATTAAGAGTAGCCCTCCTCTCCAAAAGGAGTTTACAAAATTTTCACACCTCTAACCCCTCACTCTCTACCCCTATTTATAGTAAACATCAGTGAATGAGAGCCATTGGATTCAAATCTTATCCAAAACCAACAAAAATCAGCCATTGGATTGTAACTGCCTGGACGTCCAAATAAAAATCCAGCCCATTGTAAAATGTCCGGCCCAATTCTCCATTAAATGATCTGCAGCAGCCCAATGAAGTCCGGTCCATGAAGCTTGTGATTAAAATTCAATAGCAGGTCCGGTTATGAAATTTGATTGCAAAATCTCCAAGTTGCAGCACACATCCGACCCACTTCATCATGTTATTATTATTTTTTTTGTGATTATCAAACTGCAGCACATAGGTCCGGCCCACTCTTTATTTGATTTTCCAAATCAAAAGTCCAAGCAAGTCCGGCCCACTTGAGAGAACAATCCAAGTTGCATTCATGAAGTCCGGCCCAATTTGCTTCAATTCTGCAGCAAATCAAATTCGGTTTTGATTGGAGAACTTTTTTGCAACCAAGTCCAATTCATTCCACTCTTTGCATCCAAGTCCATTTCATTCCTTGGTGTAATCATTTTTCTTGATGGGCTTTGGGCCTTTGTGGCTTCTTCTTGAGCATGATGTGCAGGAGGATTTTTGGCCTTGCTTCATAGCATTCATTTGTGGGCTTTTGCTTGATGGACTTCTAAAATGCTACAAAATAGAGAAGAGAGATTTTTAAGGGGTTTTTATATTTAATAATATTTATTTATATTTTCATTCATTTATGTGCAAACTAAGCTAACAACAATTATTAATAGTATATTTATTCATGTAAAATAGATAATGAGGATATAAAATTGTAATAAAAATATGATTATCAGTTGTGTTTGGAGCACATGCTATAATTCAAAAAATTACTTATACGCGTCGACAAGGGGGAGGCTATGAACATAGTAGGAGATCTTATCCTATAGTCATTTTTGTATTTTAAACCTTCGACTGAATATAATTCAACAAGTAACCTTGTACTCTTACAATAGTACAACTAAAAGCATTATGAACTAATCCTTGCATTAGTAGTTGTTAAAAACACAACCAACAGTTGTGATAAACCATAATGCAAGTTTAATTGGTTCAGTCGTAGTGCCTGAAGTACATGTCATAATTCAAACTAATATTCATAAACTTAGACGAGGGAATGTAGTGGACATTGAAGTGGATCTTATCGAGGTGGTCAAGGTAAACTATTTGGTTTTTCTATATTTGAATTATATGCATTTGTCAGACAATTTTGATTTAACTTGAGTTTTCTTTAAACTCTTATGAACCTATGTGGTTTTTATTTATACACTTTAGAATTTGTATGACCTAATATACACCATGTTGTGATGATTTTTTGAGATTTAGGGACCCAAATTCTTTTAAATTCTGGCATGAGCTATTGAGTCATCTTGGGCAAAATATGATTTGTCGGATTTTCTTAAATTAAATGGGGCATTCAAACCAAATTCGACCAACTGCATATCACAATTTTCTCCTTTTATCTAATACGTGGTGAAGAAGCGAAACATTTTCCATCTGCGTATTCTTTATTTACAGTCCATGTTTCTATATCACCACCATAGCGTACCTCTATGGGATCTCGGTGAACGTACATACATTATTTATAAAACTCCGTCAATAATTTAATACCTATGGCCCACATTAGGGAATCAATTTACAATTTGGTACGCTGGCTGTATTTTTATTGAAGATCAATTCTCGACATTAGGGGGGAGATTATTGCCCAAAGTACAAAATAATGTCAAGAAATTCCATTGATAAAAAAGATCTTTAATATTTTTATAGCATGTCTGTCCTTGTGTGTATAACCGACTGAGTGAGTTCCTCCTGAAGAGGAGATATGTGGTATAAAAATATTAAAGATATGCAAATAATGTCAAGTAATTTATGTGGTATAACCGACTGAGTGAGTTCCTCCTGAAGAGGAGATATGCAAATAATGATGTCTGTCCTTGTGTGTTTATAAAGAAATTCGAAAATGGCTTCTATATCATCTCATTCTATATTGATGATATAAATGTTATTGAAATGCACAAGGAGCTTACAGAAGCTAGCTCATGCCTAAAGACGGAGTTTAAAATGAAAGACTTGGGAAAAACAAAGTTTTTTCTCGGCCTACAGATCGAGCATTTCCCAGAAGAAATTTTTCTACACCAGTCGACCTACGTGAAAAAGGCTTTGGAAAGATTTTATATAGATAAATCTCATCCACTTAGCACACTAATGGTCGTCCAGTCCCTCGGAGTGGATAAAGACACATTTAGACCCAAAGAAGATAATGAAGAAATGTGAGGGAGAGAAGTTCCCTATCTGAGCGCCATTGGAGCACTTCTCTATCTCACAAATTACACCAGACCTGATATTGTATTTGCGGTGAACTTGCTAGCAAGGTATAGTGCTTCTCCTACAAGGAGGCATTGGAATGACGTTAAAACATATCCTTCACTATCTTCAAGGTACAAAAGATCTTGGACTATTTTATAAAAGAAACCAAGATATGATATTGGTGGGTTATTAGGACGCTGGCTACATGTCTGATCCCCATAACGTCAGATCCCAGACTGGTTATGTTTTTCTCTGTGGTGGTACTGTCGTTTCTTAGAAGTCTGTTAAGCAGACCATAGTGACTACTTCTTCTAACCACTCAGAGATTATCGCTTTATATGAGGCCTCACGAAAATGTGTATGATTAAGATCGTTGATACGACATATTCGTGGCTCGTGTGGTCTAGTGAAAGATGATATTACCCCCACTATCCTTTATGAGGATAATGCAACTTGTGTTGCACAAATGAGCAGTGGATATGTAAAAAGGAACCACGACAAAACATATTGCGCCAAAATTCTTTTATTCACATGAGCTCCAAAAGAATGATGAAATCACCATCGAAAAAGTTCACTCAAGTGACAATCTTGCAGATTTGTTCACTAAATCTTTGCCTACATTAACTTATGAGAAATATATTCACAATATTAGTATGCGCAGACTTGGAATACTACCGTCTTCAGGGGGAGCAAATTCTTAAAGAACAATCTTGAAGATTGGGCCCTGAAGGTCTATCATCATATTTTGCCCATTTTCGCTAAGTTTTGTCCCACTGGGTTTTTCTTAGCATAGACTCAGAAGATTGTCATCATCAGGGGGAGCGAAATTTCAATGCAATCCCGAAGATTATGGCTTGAAGGACTATAGTTGTACTCTTTTTTCCCTTTGCTAAGTTTTGTTCCACGAGGTTTTCTTAGCTAAAGGTTTTTAATGAGGCAACTAATGCAACACAAGAATCTACTTATGTCGTGTACTCTTTTCCTCGACTAGTTTTTCTCCCACTGAGTTTTTCTAGTGAGGTTTTTAACGAGGCATTGACATCTCGAAGTAATGTCCAATGGGAAGTGTTAAAATCTAAAAAATATTTTGTTGAAATCTAAAAGGCAAAATGTATGTGAGCATTACTTTGCATGTGGACTATTAACTTGATGTCCTTTTATATTCCATAATGTATCAATAAATTATATGATGTATGGAAATAGAATTGATGAAGAAATATTACAATTTCTCTTCTTCTCTTGTCTCTTGTCTCTTGTCTCTTGTTGCATTTCTTTAGTATATTACAACAGAAGTTAAGAATAGACTGATTATTTCTTCATCCATCTTAAAAAAGCCAGTGAGGAAACATGTCATCAATTAGTCTTAACTAAACTCATATTTACTCATTTGAATATGTTATGTTCTCTCTTTATTTTCATGTTTGACAGCTTAATCTTTTCACTCTATATTTATGTATCCTATTTTGTGTTGGTTTTAAAGGTTAAAAAATCGTTATTTTTTCTTAATTTCTCACGTAGTGTAGTCTCATACCCGCTTTAACGATCGAGCCCATCAAGCCGAGTCGCATCGGTATCACATGAGAAGTAGGCCATGGGTCGTGAGGCTCATTCTCTCCCGTTTCCTAGACCACGACATGGGCTCCTTCTTTTTGGGCCTCAATGCATTATTTATCTGTCGGAAGTGGCTCTCACGGGTAATTTTCTCCTCCTCTTTGATTTCTCCAACCAAACATAAAAAAATGGGTAACACCCATTATTAATTCGAGTTGGATTCGGGTCGGATCGTCAAAGTTTTATATTACCCTCTTTTCTCGTGGAAGGGGAGGTGACCGATTCCTAAACAGGGAATCAAACTATCTTCTTTGTTTTATCTCGAATTCTCTCTCTCAAAATCTCTTTTTGTCGTCTCTTTAAACCTTTTTAATTATTTTTCAAATCCCCGCCAGCTCCCATTCGAAACCCTAGCGAAAAAAGAAAAAATGATGAAGCGAGGAGCGAAGGTCGCTGCTCTCTTCGATTCCGATCCGGATCCCTCCGATTCCGCTGTAAGCCTTACTCCCCCCTTTCAAAACCCTATCTTTTTCACTTCAAAACAGTGATTTTGATACGTAGTAGGTCTTTTTTGACTCAAAATCGTGATTTGATTTGATCGGAAGCTATCATTTAATGGCGCAGTTGAGGAGCAAGAGAGTGATGGACGCGCCGTCTTTTGATGGTCACAGGGCGGAGTCGTCTCGTCAGAATCGGATGGAGGGGATCAAATTGGATGCGAAGCGGGCGGAGTCGGCTCGCCAGCATGTTAGGGCCCTCAATACCCAGTTTGCAAGGTTGCAATTTTAGTTCTCTTCAAAAGCTTCACTTGTTTTCGTTTGATAAATTACAGGTTGGCATGAAATACGGTAGTGTGTTCTTGCGTATGTTGTTGACGGTGTTTTATTTTATGCAGTTGGATCCAGTTACAATTGCAAAATCATCCAGATGAGCTTTGGGAGGATGGCGCAAAAGATTATTTATCTCATGCATCAAACATATTGGTAATGCTGGTGTTATATGTTCATCTATCTTGTCTTTGTTATCAGCTGATATATCTGCCTTTCCCTGATAATTTAAAATTTTATTTTCAGCTTGATATCTGAAAAAACTGTTAAGTAACTTAAGGTTCTACCTGGTAATTCATTCAAATAACGGGAACGGGGTTAGTAATTTTATGTTTTTTTGTCAAGGCTTCTTCTTTTGAAGGCTGTTATAATTACTGACTGTGTGACATGACATCATTGATGAACCAGAAATTGACACAGGAAATTTTATATTGAAAGTCACATGCCTCACTCATGTAGTACATGTATATGTGACTTATTTTACTATTCTTGAATCAACGGTGATATCGATAATGCTGAATGTCATATTGCTATAAAGTGATACTCTGATGGTGGTTGTTGGGTGGCATAAATTTAACTTTTTATATATAGATGATGTGCATGGAACTGTTAGCATGCTTTGCACTTCCATTTCATAATCACGTAACCATGGACTTCAGTTTGTACTGTAATGTATTTCTATCATCCATTGCTTTCATTCTTTGAGAATCTATTCAGGGGGGAAAAGATAAAGAAAAAAAAATTGATGCTTTCGGGTGATACCAAAAAAGTCCGGAAATAGACACTAAAGAATATAGCTTTCGGGTGATACCAGAAAAGTCTGGAGATAGACACTAAAGAATATAACTAACCTGATTTATTCGGTTGAATCAATGGAGAATATGATATTACTATTATAGTGTTGCTTTGGCTGTCTGCTTTATTTGTATCCTTCCCTTCCTATATGGCACACGGTGAAGATTTTATGGCATAAAGTCAGAGAATGTGTAATAAAAAAAATCTTGTGAAAGAAAAGGTTAGTTGAAGGATTTAGAAAGGGGTTGATTAGACTACATAGGTAAATCATTTTTGGGTTTGGGTTCTACCCTTTTATTGAATTGAACTGAAATTTAATTTTATCATCTTAAGGATGCAATTAACTTGATACCCCACTAAATGGCACATAATTAAAAAAATTTGTTTTTAAAGGCACATAATTTGTCAAAAAAGTTTCTTGTATAATGAAAAGGAAGGGTTTATGTTGGGCTTTGATTATATACTATTAAGAATCTAAGATAATATTATTTTTGGGTTTGGGTTTTGTCCTGCCGTCAAAGTGGACTGAAATCCAATTTATCAACTTAACTATCCAGTTGATACATCCTCACAAGGACTTCCAGGAGTACAAATCAAAGTGCTAAAAGTGCCTGAAAGCACTTGATAAGGAATTCTTCCTCAATTAATCTTTGCTCAGAATGTTAGCTACAATTCATTGAGTCATGAGGGCTCCAATACCAAACAATTTCCTAAACACATCAAATGTGAGACTCTTTACTCTAAAAAGTCAGGTAAATGGACTTTCAGCACATGCACATATGATAGCATATTGGTCTAACCTTGCAGCCCTATGTCATTATCCAAGCACATGCTAAGCTAGTAGGACAAGAAGCAGGAAGATGCAAGGGAGAAAACTTATGTGAATAAATATTTTTTTGTTAAAACATTATGAAATCTATATTTCTCTTATGGTTATAATTTTGACTGTTAAATGTTAGAACTGAGATGAAGCATTGCCCTCTTAAGCGACTGGTATTGCCCATACTGAAATTGGAACTGGAACCTGAACTTTAAAATGTCCTACGTCCAACTTAAGTAAAGGTACAAACCCATTAGTTAAGTTCAAGGAGCAGGAAGGTGCAAGAGGGAAACATTATGTTAAGAAATATTTTTTGTTAAACATTATAAAGTCCATATTTCTCTTATGGTTGTATTTTTTGATTGTTAAATGTTGAAATTGAGGTGAATCTAACTCTCCTAAGTGATTGATATTACCTTTATCGGAACTGGAGCTGGAACCTAAACTTTGCAGTGTCCGAGAAAAGCTCAAGTACAAACCCATTAGTTAAGGACATCAAACTATAGGAACATGTTTTCTGCAGTCATCTTCTAGTTATTTAAATTGGATCAATTCAGTGAACATGCATATCTAAGCTTCAAAGTTTTACCATGAACCCACAAATTACTGAATTCACAAGAACAATTGAACAAACTTTTCCTTTTTCGTTTTTTAAGGAAGTATGGGCTGAGCAAAATAAATTCATTTTTTATAATAGATATTATTATTATAAACCATTGGAAGTTCATAAAATTTTCAACTCTTATTTTTTGTCATAACATTACAAATTTAAGTTGCAGTATGACAAGTGAGTCCATGAATGGAAAATGACATCATTTGACATGTGCCACTCTTTCTTCTTAGAGACATTTTCAAATGCCATTGCCAGCCCCAATGTCTCTCCCATTGTACTTACACGCGTGCACACACACACTCATGGTTTTAAATATCGGCCGATAATCCGAAATTATCGTCGAGTTATCAGATTTGGGAGCTTTCCGCTAGGATAAGTAGGATTTTTAATCGGTTATCGTTTTTTGGGGTTTATCGGCGAGTTATTGGCGATAAAGGTACTTATCGGTCGATAAGGGAGGCTCTAAATATCAGCTTTATCGGGCCAAATTTTGAGTTGAATTTTCGGGTAATGGGCAGTTATTTAGTGAGTTGTTAAACCTGACCCGACTCGCTTTCTACAATTGGTTGGTGATTCTAAGCATGATTATTTATATTTTGGTATGTTTATATTTCTACATTTTTTGTTATTATATTATATATATACACCATTTAGTATATCACTCTGATAAATACCACTTATCCCCGATATATCCCCGATTTCCGCTATTCGATATGGATTTTGACCTTCCGATAAATCCCCGATAACCGATATTTAAAACCTTGCACACACTAGGTGTGATGCACGTGCATGTGCATTGCATGTGGTAAAATATCTGAGTGTTCACTTTAGTCCTTCATTTACTAATAATCTTGTTTTATTTGTCAATAAAAGTCTCTTTTTGATATTTTAATGAAACTGCAATTACTTCTTAGTTACTTTTAGTAGGATTTGAATATCATCAATGTACCACTAACTTAATTGTGGCCACTAAATAGAATAATATTCGATGATTATTAGATCCATGAGCTCTCTTCAATTCCTTATTAGAGTTCATGTAAGAATTGAACTACTTTTTAAAGAAAGAGTTGAACTTGTAACATTGAAAATCATATCCTATCTGAAATTTGAGATCTAAAATCATATATATCTGAATTGGATCTCCTTAAATCATTTAAAGGTTAGGTGAAGATTAATTATAGTGAGAATCAAAATTTAATTAATTATAATATATTAATTAGGATAGGATAGGATAAGGTAACAATATAATATCTAAAAGAGACAATGATATTTTTGTCCAGGAAAAGTTTTTCCAAAAATCTTACTTTAAAGGGAGTCTGATATATATACACACAGACACACTCTTACACACACACACTCTCTACTTATAAAAGAGAAAACACATATCAAAAATTTTGATTTCCTTTTTTACCTTCTCAATTTTTTATAGTTCACGATTATGCTATTATTTATAAAACTAATAATCTATAATCTCTCATTGACTATGCACCTTTTCATTTTCTCAAAATATTTAGTCATCCATTAGAATATATTCAAAATTTATAATGATAATAAAATTCATAGATATATTATAATTTACTATAAAGAATTTATTAATTATTTAAGATAGTAAAATTATTTATTTATTAAATTATTATACATAATTATAATTATTAATAATAGTATAAATAGAGATTGATTCTTGTTGTAAGGAATATTATCATGTTCGATAATTAATATCTTCTTAGTAATAAAAATTTGGATGTTATAAATTAAAAATACTTTTATTTAGGAAATTTACTTTATATAAAAATATTGGATCCTTGAAATTTATGAAACAAATAACTTTCTTTTCATTTTCCTAGAATATTTACACATTCACTGGAATACATTAATAATTTACATGATAAAAAATTCATAAGTATATTATAATTTATTATAAAGAATTATTAATTGTTACAAAATAGTAAAATTATATTATTTAATAAATTATAATACATAATTATAATTATTAATAATAGTATTAATGAGGATTGATTCGATGTTATAATATCCTATTAGTAGTAAAAATTGGACGTTATAAATTAAAATTACTTTTATTTTGAAAATTTACTTTGTATAAAATTTATGGATCCTTGGAATTTATGAGACATACACTTTTTGTTGGGAAGTAAATGTCTCATAAATTTTAAGGATCCAATATTTTTATATAAAGTAATTTTCATAGATAAAAGTTTTTTTAATTTATAACATCCAATTTTTTATTACTAAGATGATATTAATTATCAAACAAGGTAATATTCTTTAGAATATAAATTCATATAATATTAAGAACTAATGCAATTGTTTAATAAACATTGTAATAAAATATCTATATTGTTACTTAATAATATAAATGGTTTAATTATTTCAATACGGTTACTTGAACTAATGATTACATTATTATTTAAAAATTATACTCTTAAATAAATTGTTTAATAATATAATAATAAGAAAATTTAAATAACTATTAAATGTAGGTTAATAATAGTATAAGTACTAATAATACTAGAACTTAAATTTTTTTAATAGTAATGTAATAAAATAAATTTATAAAATATTTATATACAATTTATTAAATAATATAATATTAAATAAAAATATATCCATTTGCAAAGCACATGCATTATACTAGTGCCTACACACACATATTCAAATCACATTGCTAAAAGATAAGTAGTGTGTTGAGGCCTAGGTCAATATTATAGCAATGGAGTCAATGGTGGAGAGAGAAATCTATAATAGTACTGTCACAATGTGTGTGTGTATATATACACACTGTTTAAAAAAACCTCCGCCTAGTCCGTTTAGACGTACGCCTAGGCCTAGACGATACCTAGGCCGCCTAACTAGCGCCTAACGCCTAGGTGGTATTTAGGCTGCCCATCTAGATTTTACGAACGTTTAGGGGAGCATTGTCTGCTTACGTGGATTGCACCCTGTAGGCCTTAATTATGATTTTATGTATCATAGCCTACACGTCCTCCAAACTTCATTAACCTCCAAATATGAACATCTCTACTATCTCCTCCGACCTTCAGCAAAACCTCATCGATCACCACTTAAATGAAGGGAAAAAACGCTCAGAAACCGCTTAAGCGCCCGCCTAGACGACTAAGCGCTGGGCGCAATTCTTATGTTAACTTAAGTGGATGATCCACCAAAGTTTCTATCCATTCATGTTGCCTAGGGATCCTTGCATGATATGAAGAGTCTTTTTATATATATAAATGTGGATAGAAACTTTGGTGGGCAAAGGATTGGTGTCCACTTAAGTTGACATAAGACACACACACACACTCTCTCTCTCTCTATATATATATATATACACACACACACACATACATCTCTCCTACAGTATCGTCACCGCAGTAGAGTTTAACCATCAAGTTCGGGATGGATTGATGTGGTTCCTCTACGATTAGGATACCAGAATATCGAATCATGAATGAAGAAAGGTATGAGAGAAATGCATATTGGTTAGGGATTGTGAGACCCCAATTCTTGACTGGATTCAACACCTACTTTATAGGTGTCGACTGGTTACTGTGGGAAGGATCTCTTTAGCATTAAACAAGAAAAGATTGGTAGCATGACGGTGGCTACGTGATCCGATGAGTTATGAAGGCTATCGGGGCTAGAGGCATGATGCACCTGTCATGCATTAAATGCGATGCTAATACGTTGTCAGTGGGAGAGGTTCGAGGTAGACGTCCTTTAACTTCGTCGAGAAGTAATACCTTTCGAGTTGTCCTCAAGAGGCGTCAAGTATCTGATCGAGTGAGCTCATGGCGAGTCGTTTTCGACAAGAGGGTCGATTGATACCGCTTTTCGAGTCGACATTAAGCAATGTCGACTCGACGAGTCCACAATCACTAGCCAATATGCTTTTCTCTCATGTCTTTTTTCGTTCATGATTCGATATTTTGGTGTTCCAGGCGTAGAGGAACCACACCAATCCATCCCGAACTTGGTGGTTAAACTCTACTGTAGTGACGATACTGTAGGGGAGATATATATACATACATATATGTATATATGTACATATATACAGTGTTATCGAGGCGCAAGGCGCAAGGCGAGGCACAAAAATTGCTTACGCGCACTACGCGCAAGGCGCGTCTCACTGAATTGAGGCGCATAACTCAAACTAATATTTTCCAACATAAGACAAAGAAGCATATAAGTAACATGTTTATAAATTATCACATAAAAAGACTAAGAAATATAATTTCACCTACTAAATCACGAAAGAGTCTTAATTAGCATGCATAACATAGAGAAGTTCATAAGTTTTCACAAATCACAAAGTAAGATACTATCCAACATGAACAAAAGTCTATGAAATAAAATAAGCAAGTAGCAACATAACAGAGTGTCTAGTCATCCTCCTCCTCATCATCATCTAACTAAAGTGGAATTTCCTCATCCTCAGTTTCCTCCTCTTCTTCATTAAACTTTTCTTCATTCTCCGAATCCGGCTCGCCCCTCCTAGATGACGAAACAATATCACTTGAAGATCCTCGAACCCTAGCAGTAGACCTTAAAGTTGGTCCAAAATTTTCTTCAACATGAACAAAAGTTTATGAAACAAAATAAGCAAGTAGCAAAATAATAGTGTCTAGTCATCCTCATCATCATCGTCATCCAATTGAAGTAGAATTTCCTCATCCTCAGTTTCCTCCTCTTCTTCATTAAACTGTTCTTCATCCTCCGAGTCTGGCTCGCCCCTCCTAGATGATGAAACAATACCACTTGAAGATCCTCGAACCCTAGCAGTAGACCTTAAAGTTTGTCCAAAATTTTCTTCAACTCATGTTGCTTCGCCTACAACACCCCATCTAAGGTCATCCTCCTCATCCATCAAGCCATTCTCCGCATTGTCGCCCTCTCCAAATTGACTTAATAACCACTCGTTGCTTTCATCTATGTCAATCAACTTGATTGTATCAACAATATCCTTGCAGTCAAATCTTTCCTTCAGAGCTTGATTATATTTGCAATATACTAGATCCTGCAACTTATTATGATCCAACCTATTCCTCTTCTTGGTGTGTATCTGCAACTCATATAAAGTCAAATAATCAAATTAGTACTTGAAATTAGTCGTTAAATTAACTTATGTTTTGCATTTTTATGATATAAGAGTGGTCACAAATTAACATATGGTTGGCAATTTCATCATATAGGGTGGTATCACTTGACACCACCCTCTTATATATAGATTCACCCCTAGATGGAGTTTTGGATTCAAGTTGACTACAATCTTGTACCAAATTGTCAAGGTTTTAAATATCGGTTATCGGGGATTTATCGGATGGCCAAAATCCTTATCGGATAGTGGAAATCGGGGATATATCGGGGATAAGTAGTATTTATCGGAGTGATATACTGGATGATGTGTATATATAATATAACAATTAAAAAATATAATCTAATCATGCTTAATGAAATATAAACATACCAAAATGTAAATCATCATGTTTAGAATCACTAACAAATTATAGAAAGCGAAACTTGCATCATAGCCTTGAAAAAATATAATGTTAGTCAAAATGGGCCGATAATCCCGATAATCCCGATAAAAAAGTCTTACTTATCGGCCGATAAGTGCCGATAACGCCGATAAACCTACAAAAACGATAACCGATTAAAAATCCAATTTATCCTAGCGGAGAGCTCCCAAATCCGATAACTCGGTCGATAATATCGATTATCGTCCGATATTTAAAACAGTGCAAATTGTCAATAGAGGGAAATGAATAGAAATTATGGACAAGGACAGAGCTTCCACCAAAGCATAGCCATTTCATCAACTTTGGATAGGTTGCAATGGGAAACGGTAAACAACAAAAAGAGTTATTTCCGGTAGAAAAGACATCATGTGATCCAAAATCATTTCAAAACACTCTTTTTATAACCACTTAATATAGAAGTAATTTTAAAACTAAAAAAGTAAAAGTTTGTTTCTTGGGAAAAAAAGACGTAAGACATTATGATTCATGAAATTGGTAAAATCAATAATCTTTAGCGTTGCAAATGGATACATATTTATCCGATCCAGTGCACAACCATATCCGCTATGGATGCGGATACGATCACTAAATTTTGTAACCGGACAAATATGGATACAAATATGGATACAAATATTGGATACAAATATGGATATAGTTTAAATTTTTGGTTGGGTGCAGATACATATATGGATATTGCTAAACTTTCGGTGGATATGGACATTTCGATTTTATTAATATGGATATGCATAGTGATATGGATTCAGATAGAGTTATTGTCAAGTTTTAAATTTTCTTGATGACAATTGTGTTTTAGGATGTGCATGTCTTTTTTTGGGTTATAGAGATTTTACTTTGTTGAAGTAATCAATTGTGCATTTTGCAATTATTTATGGTCAAATTTACATTATACTATAATCTTATTATTTTATTAATAATGGTGATTAAGAAAAGTTAGCCCCATGAGTAATGGACGCGGGTTATGACCATTTGAGAAGTGAATTATGTTGGTTGTATTATATATTGTACGTTACTTTTTGAAATTGATATTAGGCAATATATTGCAATGTTTAAGTTGTGTATTATCCCTTTGATGCAAAATAGAGCTATTAATATATGGTTCTTCTCGTATACTGGAGAAACGAATAGGGATGCAGTTGCAAATATGAACCAGATATTTGGCAGATGGATCCCTTTTAAGAAAGCGGGTACGGATATGAATAGCGTCCATATATGATCCATTTGCACCCTAATAATTATTCACCAGGAAGGCAAGGTATAAACTATAAAGATAAAGAACAGGTGGGAAGAGAGTTCAATGCCTTCAGTCGCTGACCTTCTGCCTTTCAGGTGTGTTTCACCACCTAATAAATGCCGTCATTTCTTGGGATACTTTCCTTAGGGTTTCTGAAAAAATAGAAAAAAGGGAGTCTAAATGGTTTGCTACGATATTTGGATGTTGTTTTGAGTCTAAAGACTTGAAGCTCATTGGTGTGTTTAATTGTTCTTCACTTCTTCCAGCATTTAGTCTTGAAACCTGTTCAATTATTTGCTCTCTCTATATTATTTGTATTGTGTGCATGTAGCTCAAGAGTCAAGACACTTGTTCTCACTTCTTAAAGCGGGTGGTAGCACACATCTCCCATCATTTTCTCCATAGCGGGTGTTAGTCTGAGCTCTTTGTTTCCACCAAGTGGACTCCTCTATTACTGTATAGGCTTATAGAATAGAGAAATAAAACCATGACATGTGCTTTTGGCTTTTGAGAAATGTTTTTTTAATTTCTGGGAGTATCTCTCTTTGAATGACTAATTTGAAGTTATCATTGTTATAGCGAACAATACGGAAAAAAAACTTTGAGCACTAACGTACTAAAACTCCCATTTAGCATCAAGATATGTAGGTGCTTTTATAAGTTCCAGTCAGTGTTTTTCCATTATAAATTTAAGTCTGGTACACTTTATATACACTTGTTTGTGTACTTTAAACACATTTATTTCCATCGTGACATTGTAATTCCACCTTTTAGATTTGTGAATGCAATGCAGGATTGTATACGTTACATGTTCTCTGCTACTGGTAAATAAAGATGTTCTCATAGACCCAACTGATAAGTTATTCTCGCTTTTACTTATTTTTTCTGCATAATTTTTTTACTCCTCTTCAGTATAAGTTGATGGTGTATTCATTAGTTACGATTACTTTATTAAACATAGATAGCTGTCTCTTTCCTAGGGAAAATTCAAGGATGTTGTTGATTGGCTTAAAGCAGAAGCTGCAAAATCACAAACTGGGGCAACCAAAGGCTTTCCTAGTGATCATAGCAAATCTGTGGCTGTATTAGGAAACTCTTTACCCATTGTGAAGCCTGAGGTAAACAATGGTTCTGCACAAGAGGTTAGAAGTTCAAGTTTGCAAATCCCAAAATTACCTAATTCGCATGGTTCAGGCGTCTTTTCTGTACGTCAACCATCGTCTAGCTCTTCATCTTTGCAAAACTCAGGCCTACCAACTTTACAGAATTCAAGCCCCTTCCCTTTCAGTCAAAAACCAGCCAGCTCAAATTTTCAAAGTTCAAGTTTATCTAACACACAGAATACCGGTTTATTTGGTATCAGTAAAATATCAGACTGTTCAAGTCTGCAAAGTGCTGGGTCTTCTACTTCCCAAGCCTCTGGTTTCTTCAGTTTTAGCCAAACACCAATACACTCAAGTTTGCAAAATTCTGGATCATCTGGTTCCCCAGCCTCTGGTTTCTTCAGTTTTAGCCAGACACCAATGAGTTCAAGTTTGCAAAGCTCTGGTTTACCTAGTTCACAGAGCTCAGGATTGTTTGGAATTAGTCAAATACCTGCTAGCTCAAGTTCACCCAGCTCCATGCTCTCTAGTTCACAGATGACAGGTTTTTCCAGTAATCAGAAGCCAGCCAATTCAAGCTTGCAAACCTCAGGGTTAACCAGCTCACAGAGCTCAGGTTTCTTTTCCATGAACCAAACACCAGTTTTTGGTGGTATGTTTGACTCCTGACTAGTTGTATTGAGATGCTCTTTGCTTTCCGACTTGAGCTGATGCAGTCCCAACAATTGATGTTTATTTCTCAGGAACTCAAAGTTTTACCACGCCGAAAGTAGGAACCTCAGAGGATGTTGATGAAGGTTAGATATGGACAACCTCTCTCACCAATTAATTTATATCATCCATATTATGAATTCATCTTATTTAAGCTTCTTTTGTTGGTTGGTTATATTTTGCCACTTTCTGTAAGTGGAGCAGCGAATGAAATGTTGTTTTAAAGCGAAATTATGCACTGCCTTATCTTTTATGGTTTTATTTTGTATAGCAATTGTTATCTTCGGTTGACCTACAAAACTTATCTGGGTTTTATTGAGTGCTCATCCAAGTCGCTCTGGCTAGGGATAGTTTTGGATTAGTGATTTCAAGATTTTGATTGATAGGTCGTAAGCTGAATTCTACATGAAGCTAGTGACATTTTACTGTGGAGCTTGGTAACATTATCTTCATAAAGTCTGTATGCTCAATCTTGTAGTGCTGTATGAAGATGTTACAGGTCATTTATCATGTATTTACTGTATTTGGGTGAATGGTCCAAGTGAACTTGATTTGTCTTCTTAGTTTTGAGAGACATACAATCAGTCATGTCTCACTGTATTAACCTTTGCAATATCAGGCTATGAAGCAACCTAACTCACAGGTTCGGTTTATATCATATGAACCTAGGTAGAGCTTTTATATAATTGCATCCAATCCTGTCTTGGTCACTCCCCCTCCTTCCCTCTCTCCCTCTCCCTTTCCTAACTAACCCTAGTCTGAGGGGGGTGCGACTGTATCTTATCAACATGCTTAAAGTACAATATGGTAAGGCTAGTAGGTATTACTTATTAGTAAGGCCAATAATGCTGCAGCAAGAAGCTATAGTGAAATAATATATTTTCTCCGAAAAATTGAAAATTGGCAGGGGTAACATTAGAAATCTCCAAAGGCTATGAAGTTGGGAAAAGTAGTGAATTGATGACATGTGGAATGTATTGGGCCGAAATTTAAATGATCATCGTTTATACTATCGAGATTAGCTAATATGCATGATTTATTGATCATATCTTAATTCCCAAACTTAAGCAAATTAGTTCCTAGTTGGTCATGCATTACTTAGTTCCTGTGATTTTAACTTTGCCTAAGGGGGTGTTATTCGTTTCGGATTTTGTTGATTTGGACTCAGACAATTGTCCATGAATCTGACATTCTTGATTGGCACCCGGATTTAGATTTTATGGTTAGAGCCACAGACTCTTGGATTGGATTTTTATTTTTTGAGTAGAATTCTTGAACTTTTGCTTTGGATCGTCGCCTAAGGGTTGAATTCTCACACTAAATTTTATATTCCTGGATTATTTGCATTAAGAGTTTCAAATAAATTTGTCATGTTAAATAATAATTATTAGTAAAAAATGGACATTAATTTTAAAAACCACCCTCATTTTGATTAACAGATGGCAACATCAAAACTGAATACATCTTAAATAGTTTAAACAATGCCATATAAAAGAATATAACTAGCGTTCAAGCACATAAAAGAAAATAACTAGTGTTTAAGTACATAAAAGAAAATAACTAGTGGTTTGACCATATAAAAACTACTTTGTAATTTAAATATGTAAATAGTAAATACATTAGAAAATTTTATATTAAACATAGACATCAAAAACATTTTAATTATTATTATGTAATATATTAATATATTTCATATATAACAATAAATAAAAATGAAATAACATAATATTAACTATTTAAAAAATTTATATACTCAAGACAGGTCAAAATATATTTCATTTTAAATGAATTAAATAAATTTACAGAAGTTGATTACAAGTATTTTGAAAGTAATTACATTCGATGTTAATATATAAATAATTTATAAATATGAAATACTTTAAAATTAAATAGAATTAATTTGAAATATGTTAAATATTTAAATAAGTGAAGATATGAGGAGAGATAAATTCCATAGAGTAAGATCACAATCCACCAATTTTATCTGGGACTTTCTTTTGAATTTTTTCATTAAAAACTATTTAGTTGTAATGGAGTGTGGATTTTGAAATCCTAGTCCTATTAATAATCCTAGACAACTAATAACATCTTAAATTCAAATTCAAATTCAAATCCTAGTCCTAAACCAATAACACATTAAATTTAAATCCAAATCCTAGTACTAAACCAATAACATCTTAAATTCAAATCTGAATCTTAGTCCTAAACCAGTAACACTTTAAATTTAAGTCCAAATTCTAGTCCGAAACGAATAACACCCATAATAGAAATCCAAGAAAAAGTCCAAATCTGAATCAATAATCCTCAACCAATAACCACCCGGATTGATTATTGGTATTAGTGTATAATATGATGCATTTGTACTTTATGAGAAAATTTACTTTTTCCCTGTTCTCCTTTGTTGCATCGCTTACGTGTATGCTTTAGGTAGGTGATAGATACATACTAAAATATCTAGCTATAAGACTGACTCCAGATTTGTGCAAATGCAATGTATGTTATGTTTGGCATTTCCCAGTGCATTAGATGCATGTAAAACAAAGGTATGAGCGCAAATTTATAAGGCTTAAATGTTTACATGTTCTTTTGAAGTCGAATAGTCAAGCACTGTATGTAATCTTTCTGGATTTGCTCTACATACTAGAGTAATAACATCATTGTGCATGTCTTCCCCCCTCGATGTCAATTAACAAGTCAGATATGTGGCATTTTCCTGCTCTTCTTACGTAGACTATATTAATTTCACTAAATTATGTTTTCCATAACACAAAACAAGGTAGTATACTGAAAGATATTTTCTTTATATTCACTGAAAATATATAAATAGGAGATGAACTGGAGCAGCCAAGCAGTCCTTCCTTGAAGAGGACTGAAGAGAAGGGAGTCATCATTGTCCATGAAGTCAAATGCAAAGTCTACGTGAAGGTAACCATTTTTTAATTGTTTCTTGGCATTGTCTTTTTATGGCCTACTTTTATTGCTGAATCTTGCAATTACAGCTTATAAATGCATCGATGTGCTTCGTCACATTTATGGAAGCTTGACATGCATACATGCACTCTGCATAACTATACCTATACAGGTATACTACCTTTCCATAGGTGTGCCAGCAAATGCTAGCACACATGTGAAGCGCTTTGTTGTTATTTGTGAATAAATGTAAAGTTAGTTCCCGCCAACCAAACTATGTGGTACCCCATCTACTAAGCCGTGTCCGAATCTTGCATATATGTTATCAGACATACTGACAAAAAAATTGTGTGTTGGACATTTTAAGCTTTTTACTGATGGTTACTTTTGTCAGTTATCAAATAACCGCTCATTTTACAACTACTAGTGAGGTTGGTTGGATATCTACGCAAGACGTAATTCTCAATGCATTTTTGCTTCATGATGCCTACAGCCATTTGGGTGGGCCACCATGTAGTTTTGTGGGCAGGAACTAATTTTATTTGTGTCGCCGGGAAGCTATACACACACACATGGAAACTTTTCTAAAACTGTTCTCTTGGTCTGTCCTTTCAATGATTCACATCTTTTGTGTTTACGCAACCATAAAGTTTTCTGTATATCTACAAGAAGATGAAGAACTAAGGAATTGTATCAAGAACTATGTACTAAAAAAAGGGAATAGGAATTGCATGTTGATCTACACATCTTAAATTGTTAAAAAGAGATACATAAGTATGGTACAGATTTTCTACTTCTGTAAGGAAATAGATCCACCCATTCGATTACGATTATGTTATTTGTGTTCATTGTTTTAAAAAGCCTCTGCCTAGTTCGCTTGGGCATACGCCTAGGCCTAGGCAATACCTAGGCTGTCTAACTAGCGCGTAGTGTCTAGGCGGTACCTAGGCTGCCCATCTAGGTTTTGGGAGTGTTTAGGGGAGCTTGTCTGCTTATGTGAACTGCACTCCGTAGACCTTGATCATGATTTTATGTGTTGCAGGCTCCACATCCTCCAATCTCCTTCAAACTCTTTTAACCTTTAAATATGAACACCTCCACTATCTCCTCCGACCTTCAGCAAAACCTCCTCGACCGTCACTTAAATGAAGAAAGAAATCCGTCTAGACATCAGTCCGCCACCTAAGCCTTCTATAACATTGACATTTACTGTCAATTATTATAATTAAAAAACAAAAAAAAAGAAAACCTCCTAGGCTTTAGGCATCGAGTCCAACGCCTAGGCCTTGTAACGCTTTCTATAACATTGTTAGTTATTATTTTGGCTATTTAGTATTTAACTATGCATGATTTATTGTGGATTTAAGATTGCTATTTTTTTACAAATTCATATGAATTTAATACATATTTTTATCAATTGTTATAATTAAATAATTTTAAAAATAGCCAAACGCTAGGCGAGGCGCTAGGCGCGGGCTAAAACGCCTAATCAGCCTAGTGCCTTCTGTAACATTGTTTGTGGTGAAAATTCCACTTTCTTGAAGTTGGTCTATGTTATTTGGATCAATTAGAAATCAAATTTAACGGTTTTTTTTGTCACATATCAACTTGATGTCAAGTACATGGCTAAAAATAGCCATTCTGTTTCATGTGTGGTTTTGAAGGTAGCAATTAAACATCAAAACATTGAACCGTGATGCTAGCAATTAAACATCAAACATTGAATCATGATCTAAACAATTTATTGAAACCCTTACAATAACATTTTCATTAGTTTGAACATTTTAAATCATGCAACTTTAGACATGGCCAAAAGATTCACAGCCTTCTAAATTTGGTTTTAGGCACTTAATATAAACTTCAATCTGGTTTTTAGGGACTTCAAGAAATATATTTTTTAAGAGAGAAACATCAACTTGGATGCCCTGTTATTGAATTTCAATCTAGAGGTTTTGCATCCAAGTCTTTTCAAAAGTAGCTATAATTCTATCTCTCTTTCTCTCTCTCTACGAGCTAGTGTTGAAGTACACCTTCTCCGATTTGACTAACACAATGGTGTTCACCACTACGTGTGTTGTTATCTCACAAGGACCTTTTGCTTCATTTAAAATCCACCACAGACCACTGTATTCCTCCATTTAATGTGATATAATTCAAATGAATAAACATGAATAGCTTCATTCTGTTTGTAAACTTTACATGTATGGTGTTATGTATGTCTGCTTTTTTTTTATGGCTTACTGACAAACTAGTACCAAAGGTTTCATTAGTGATTTAAAAGTACGAGTAATCAGTTCGAAGAACAGGTTGGATTTGGACTAGTTTCAATACAATGTATTTTGCTGTTCTATTGGGATCTTGTAGATTTTTTGATATGTTTAGGCTTTTTGTGATAGGACAGCGTTGTAATATCTTGTTATTTCACATGTTCAAAAATGTTCAAGATCCCCTTCTTTTTGTAAGCTTTTAATAGCCATTTTTGCCGTCAATAAATGAAAGGGTAAATTACACTAAACCCCCATGAACTATCAGCATTTTGCAGAAAACCCTTATGAACTTTCAAAATCACACTAAACTCCCAATAACTTTTCTGTTTTGCAGAAAAACCCCAATAAGTTTCTATATTTTGCAGATAAGCCCCATAACTTAGAACTAGAAAGCAACGTAACAAGGTATTTTGAAAGTTATCAGGCGTTTAGTGTAATTTACCCAAAAGATATTGGGAGTTTTCTACAAAAGTTATTGGGGTTTAGTGCGATTTTGAAAATTCAGAGCAGTTTACTTAAAAACGCTGAACGTTCATTAGGGTCTATGTAATTTCCCCTAAATAAACTTGATAGCCAACTAGAGAGCTACATAGATTCCCGAATAAAAAAATTAAATAAATACCCTGGGCTATCTTTTCTGCAGATAAAATATCGAATAACCTTTTTTAAAGTTACTCGTATGCAATATTAAAATAAAATGTAAATTACACATTTTGAAACTTGAGGGTTCAGATTTTAGCTTTAGGGCTATTTAATTTATTGCAAATCTTCTTTCATGGGTAAGAAGCTTAGTTTGACCTGAAAGTAAAATATTAGCTAGTCACACATTTTAGTTTTGGTTTATTTTTTTTTTACAATAATAAATTTTTAGATTGAAGAAAATCACAAATTCTATATTACCATTAAGAAAATAATCATATTAATATCCAAGTCGAAGAGGTAGTGATAGATAGTGATGAATTGAGGAGGTGGTTGAAATTTTTGCGGTTGGTTTGACAAACCCTTAAAAGCCACGCTGGGGTTGATCCTAACCGAGTTTTATGCTCTTTAGGCTAGAAAAAAACTAGGGATGATCTAGATTTAAATTGGTTTAAGGGCTACTTACGGGCCTAAAAAACTAGGACAATCTTAGTTGAGTTTTTCGCCAAATGCAAAATTGTCTAAAACTGGGCTAGGATCAATCATGACCCAATTTTTTTGGTTTCCAAAACACACTTCTAGATGTGCATTTTGCGAGGAGACAGATTTTGAGAGATGAGTTAAGACTTAGGATAGCACTAAAAAACCAACAAAGGTTTTCTTTATGTGTCTTTTTATCTTCTTTGAGGGGTGGGTTTCTAATGGTTTCTCCTTTTCTTTCTTCCTACATATAAGGGTCGATTTTTATGGGTTCTCTGTTCTTCATCTTTGAAAGCTAACATTTTGATCAGTTGCTTTTGAGAGGCAAGTGTTATGAGCTTTTACTATTCTCATTCCTTTAAGTTTGTTCTTCAGTTAGTTTCTTCTTCTGAAATGTTTGTGTCTGGGTTTGGTGGGGAAGAGGATGAAGTATACGCGAAGGAAAGAATAAATGGGTCTACAAGTTGGTAGGGGGTAAATTTTCTCAAATGAATGACGTGTGGGTACCATATATATTTTGTGGAGTATGTTGCATTGACATCTCTATCATAAAGTTATATGTGAAGTGGACACCGACACTTCTTGGGCAGTCTGAGCATATACATATGTTTATTCCTACATGTTACACAATACATCTTTTTATCTAAAGCACTCATCATACACTTCTTGGATGTATATCCTACACTTCATATCTGCTTTTTTAAACTTGTTTGAAACGTTCTGATTCATTTGAGCGCATACTCGGTTGAAAAATATGATTTCAGAGAGTCGTTCGCTTATCTAATACAAAAATGAGCTGCTATCAATTTAGGGTATACATAATGAAGTATAAGAATGTTATGGGAGTTGTGTCCCAATACCCTAACTTGTACAAATTGGTAGTATATAGTACCCGTACCAGCATCCTCACCTAACGCATACCTATGCAACATAATCTGTGGTAATTGGTATATATCCAGCAACATATATTCAGGAAAAGCCAGTAAGCTTGTCGAAGTTGCAAAGACTTTTAAGGTATTTGTCTGCCAGGAGCATGTTGGCGCTATCTTGTAAAGAAGCCTAGCCTTTCTCTATTTGGTACATACTACTTTGCTAAATCTGCAAATTGGGTATGTCAATTTGCACATTATATGCTTATGCTGACCAACTACCAAAGATAAGCCCGAAATAGCTCCTTAATCATTTGCTGTAACATGGAACTAAAATTATGGAGCAGTGTTGATTGAATCACATAAGAGAGAGCCTGTGGCTGTGTACCAGAGGGTTATGTGAACTCTTACCGCATGGAAGAATACTCTTTCGTTAAATCATTTACCTAAACTCAGTTTGTTCTATTTAAATTTGAATGTATCTTTTGTGTGAAGTATAAAGAGTGATGAGTGATGGATTGTTTAGATCCACTGTACCATTATATTAGAAATGTTTGACCGTATAATTGGGACTTGATCATGGGGTTAGTTGGAGTAGTTCATATTATGAATAATTTGATTATACAATTCGAGTTTGATTGTAGAATTGATTGGAGAGTATTGTTATGAATATTATGTGCTTGTATAAATAATGTTTTATCTATACCTTGAAAAAAAGAAAATGTTATAGTTCATATCTTTTTACAATAAGAAATGTGGAAGCCACCATGTGGATTTGTTAATGAACCAAAATGTGGATTATTGGTCAGGGAAGTCGTAACCATGCTTTCTTATACAAGTTTGGACCTTATGTCAGGAGAACAACTGATGCTTGACAAATAAATTAATTACATGACATAATAATAGGATAAAATATTCCATTCTGCTTTTTACCTGCAAAAGGAAGCTGCTCTCATTCACCATATATATGCCAGAATGGACGTCTTGTCTTTATTTCATTGCAAAAACATTAAATCTACATCATCAGCCTTCACTATGTTAAACTTTGTTCTGTAGAATGTATTATGTTTTCATGAATAATTAGGGCTCGCTCCCTCCCTCTTTTTCAAAGAATGAATAAGCCGCTCGGAAAAAGCCTTTTGACCACTTAATAGGTCCACTGTTGATGGTGTATTTTCTTGCTAGAATATGTAGGACACACTTATTACAGTAAGAAGGGCATGTCAAATACACCGTTTGGACATCAGATATTTGTCCATCCATGTCCGTCACACAAAGTTATAAACTTCTGTTTACCTTAAATGTTATATATGAGATGGATTATGTTATACATGGAAGTTGACAAAACTATCATTCTATAGTTCGATTTACTGACATTAGGCCCTTTCTTACACAAATAGTTGCAAATACAGATTTTACATGAATCAAGTACCAATATACTCAGAAACAATTATACATATTTAGCTGTGTTATGATGTTTTGGGTTTTGGATGTATCTAGTGTTCATGTGGGTCCAGGATACTAATAATATCTGTTATATGTCAGATTATGTCTTTCCTGTGAACCGAATTGCTTTATCTCATAAACTCATATATTATTGTCTCATGATATATTTCTAGTGCCTAGTGATATATTTGCTTAACCTTTCCTTTCCTCATGATGTGCAGCCAGACAACTCTGCAGCCTGGAAAGATATTGGTGTAGGTCAATTGTCCATCAAATGTCAAGAAGGTGCCGACAAAGCTGCAAAAGAGTCAAAGCCTACTATTATGATTCGAAATGATGTATGTTCTAGTCCTTGTTATTTTGTGATGATTTCAAGCATGAACATTGATTTTAGGGCCAAATCTAACCAACCAATTCTTTTTAAAATTATGATTCATGTATGCAGATCTGAAAGGATAAAAATTTATGCTTTAACTATGATTTTTACAATGCATTTTTTATATAATGCTACAATATAGCTAATTAATTGGTGACTAACGTGATTAGAATTGTCTACCAATATTATTAGGATAATGATTCCTTTAAGTTTCTAATGTCATAAATTCATAACATACCTTATTAGATAACTTTCTGCCAATATTACAGAAGGCGCTAGGTGGACTAGGCGTTTGAGCCGGCGCCTAGCGCCTAGATGCCTAGGCGTACGCCTAGGCGTTTGGCTATTTTTTAAATTATTTAATTATAATAATTGATAAAAACATGTATTAAATTCATATAAATTTGCCAAAAAAAGACAACAATCTTAGATCCACAATAAATTATGTGTACTTAAATGCTAAATAGCTAAGATAATGACTAACAATATTATAGAAAACGCTAGGAGGTCTGGACTCGGCGCCTAAAGCCTAGGAGGTTTTTTTTAATTTTTTAATTACAATAATTGATAATACATGTTAATGTTATAGAAAGCTTAGGTGATGGACTGGTGTCTAGGCGGATTTCTTTCTTCATTTAAGTGGTGGTCGAGAAGGTTTTGCTAAAGGTCGGAGGAGGTAGTGGAGGTGTTCATGTTTGGAGGTTAAAGGAGCTTGAAAGAGGTCAGAGGATGTGGAGTTTGCAACACAAAATCACGATTAAGGTCTAAAGGGTACATTCTACATAAGTAGACAATGCTCCCTTAAACACTTCTATAATCTAGGTAGGCAGGCCTAGATCTAAGCGTACGCCTAAACGGACTAGGCGGAGGCTTTTAAAACAGTGCTTTTTGACCACCGTACTAAAGGAATAAAGGACATACTCAGTTAATTAGCTAAATATAATAATTGCTGCTGATTCAGTTAATTAGCTAAATATAATAGTTACTATTGGTGTTGCCCTATCCTAACTAATAAGCAACTTTCCCTCTGTTTGTCCCTATTCTGAACCGAACTCAAGACTCTTTATCCCTATCCCAATTTTTTATTCCCGAAAGTTCCTCAGAATTTTAGTACTAACCTTACTGCTATCTATATATGGTCCACATTTACATTCCTAATTGCAATTAAAATACTATATCAAATCCCGAAACATTTACTATCATACTATGTTAATCTTACACACTGTGGATCAAATATCTAAAACCTTATTCAAAATAGACATACGGAAAAATAAGGTTTGCTGTTGTGGTAGATTCCAGCTATAGTATAAGCGCATTTCAAAGTACCAGTTGGAGACTATTATAGTATGAGGTATGTGTTAGGGATACATTGTCAAACTTAGGGATAGGTACGTCTTCAGGCTCACACTCTAATTAGGAATGGGATGTACAGGCGTTAGGGATACACTATCAAAGTTAGGCTAGAGATAGGCGTAACAACTGAATGAGGTATTGTTTCCGCCTATTTTAGGATTTATGGAGTATATTTGCAAAAGACACAAATTGCCATAAAAGTCGTCTTTTAGATGGCAGCCAATTGTAAAATCAAAGTACAAACATAGTTAAGGTATGGGGTGGTAGAGTGTTGCTAATGATAAATTGTGGCCGCTACTTTTTGAAACACGAAGGGGATAATTGTAATTTGCCCTTTAATATTTACTTAATTTTGCATTTTATTTTGAAAATTTTATGTTGGACAGTCTAAATTGAAACTTTTTTGCCTTATTTTCTGCTTTATGTTATGGGTATGTTGATTTCATCTTATATTGAATAACATTTAGGGACTAGACTTAAATTCCATGTATGAAACTATAGTACACAAACGGTGAAGAATGGATTACCAACAAGAAGTTTCAGTAAATCTTGCAAAAGAAAGAAAAACTACTTTTTTTTAAAACAACTGCAAACTTATCATTTGCTTGCTTTTCATGTAAGCTGTTTGGCCAAATAATCTTTTATCTAATAATTAACTCCCTCAGGTCTCAATTAATTCCAATTGGTAATTATTGGGAAAAACTAGCTATTGGTAAAATATGGCATTTCATCAAGAAGTTAGAAAAAAAAAGTCTTCCAAATTCTGACATATTTTCGATGCACCGCTTATGATTCGAAAAATCCTCTTTATTTTCCACAATTAATAGTATAAAAAATGATTAAATGCGCAAAATTATTATTTATTACTGCAAACATGTGATTTATATGGGAAAAGAAATTTTGGGTAGTTAACATACTAAATCAAATTCACACTATTGTCTACCGTTAGTGAAGACCAAATCAGTAGTTTTTATAATTTAGCCAATAAATAACATAATCAGTTAAGATATTTTATTAAGCAAGGTTTTAGTTTATGATATAACCATTTAATGCAACCAATGCTTTTTAACCATTGTTTCTTATCCTTCTGTGAGTGCATTATCAGTAATAATGCAAGTTCATAATATAGAGGCGTGGCATGTATTTTTTCACTAATCCAATATGCCCCTGATCCAGCTTGGAGAATTTGTCTCCTCTATGGATATCTTGACACTCGGTATTTACACGTCTTAATATAGAGGTCTGAGTTGTTACAATGTGTAATTTGCATAGAAAATCAGATATAGGAAAATTGGTATGTTCTCATCATGGTGCTTTCATGGGTGTTGAAAGGCTTGCTTAGGTTGAGTTTGATGGATATGATCTGAAGAAATCTACCCTGAACCGAAGACATAGATAGTGTTCTTTTCAATCTTATTTCTCCATCATAATCCTCCTATCACTTTCTTTCACTGTTATTTCTTATGTGCATTTATGGAATGAGTTGTGTTTTTTTATTTTTTTATTTGGGGGGGGGGGGGGGGAATGGGAATTCTCATTTATTACATTGCTGTGGTTTTGGGAACTTCCCGTTACATAAATCGTCCACCCCCACTTTCCTTTGCGGAACTGGTTCGGTCATTATTCTCAGTTACCTGATCGGGTTATCCTTAAGAATATTAGCGTAATATTCTCCAGGAACTTCCCGTCAAAAGTGGGAAACAGTTTAGACTCATATACCTATTGGAGTATCAGGGAACAGTTTAACCTCTTGTACCGGTCGGAGGATTGAGAAACAGTTTATACTCGTATACTCTTTGGAGTGTTGAGAAGCAGTTTATACTCTTATACTTATCGGAGTCTCAAGGAGTAGTTTAACCTCTTATACCGGTCGGAGGATCAGTCCTTGGTGGGATGGACGACCCTCCTGTGGTACGCACAGTACTTTGGGTCCGTAGTGTTGTCAGCTTCCTCCTGATTTGTGATAGGTGGTAGCTTGATCTTGTTACCTTCAAGGAGGGATTCGAAGATGGCTGGAATGTCTTCGTCCTTGAAGGAATACTCTCTTTAGAGTCTCGGACCCGAAGTCTTTTGCTGCCTTCGGGATTGCTGTTGTGATGCTTGATTAGCACCACCAGCAGCTACAGGTGCTTTGCCCTTACCACGAGAGGCGAAGTTCACGTTCAGCGGATTAGCCGTCGGTCGGTTCCTCTCGGCCTTCTTCCTTCGGAGGAAGCGTTCGGCTTGTTCACCGTGCACCTTCAAGTCTTTCCAAGTGTCAGATGGTGCTGTTCCCATTGCTTCCAACACATACAAAGAGAGGTTGTTATGGCAAGTCTGGATAATGAACTCCTCAGTGATCGGGTCCCGACAGTTCATCGCTTTGTTCCGTAATCTCTTGACGAAGGTATCGACTAATTCCCCGTCCTTTTGTTTCTCGTCGATCAACGCTCCGATGGATATCTCGGTGTCGTCGTCGAAGAAATTAGCGAGGAATTTGGTCTCCATGTCATCCCAATTATTCACGCTTCCTGGCTTGAGGCGGCAATACCAATCGAATGTGGCTCCGCGAAGAGTGCCAACGAAGGATCGTACCATCAGAGGCTCATTACCAGAGATAACACCCAGGTGTGATTTGAAATAAATCAAATGCTGAGTGGGGGAACCCTTCCCATCGAACGGCGTGAAGTTAATCAGACTGAACTTCGCCGGATAGGGGATCGATTCCCATTCTCGTGGGTATGGACAGGGAATGCCTGTTTTCTTCGTCTCTTGAGCGGAGATCAATGTGTTGATTTTGCTCTCGAGATCTTTGATCTTCAAGTCTTCACTTGTATCTTCGTTGGCATCCTCGTTACCACCCCCTGTATTGACAGGAGGGTTATTGGCATTGTGAGCTTCATCCCTATCTGCGTGCTCCTTTTCCTGAATAATCTGGTTACGGCGGTTCGATTCACTTTGCTGGTTCCTGAATGCATGGATTTGCTGCTCATGCATCTCTCTCATCTGCTGCATGGCCATCTCCATCTCGAATTTGAAACTTTCTTTCTGCTTAGCCAAAGCGTCTTCAAGCATCTTGGCCATTTCTTCCGCGCTTATCATAAATGACTCGCGGGGTTGTCCTTCGCTGGACACTGTATTGTCCGATGCGACAGCAGAGCAGGAATCCGATTCTTCATCTTCCGAAGGCAATCTTGTCCGAACCCTACCATAAGTTCCTCGTGCGATGGCTCCGGACTGTGCAGACGGGACCCGCCGAGATGCTTCCAGAAACGACTTGAGATTAACCTGTGTCGATGTCTCTTTGCTGGTCATGTTGGCGGTGACCCTCTGAAATTCTCCGTCTTTAACCACCGTTCTTCTTTGCCGGAAACGCCTATACCTTGGTTTTGGCGTTTCGGTGCCGAGCCTTTCGAACACTGAAATTCTCTCGGGGACTACCTTGATGCAGTTGCATTGAGACAGTACCGCCCGAATGAGCTTTGAACAAGGGCACTGAGTTTCCTGTTCTCGGGGACTCCTCTTTCTGGTTCTGTTCGTACCCCCAGCACGATAGTACAACTCGTCATTTTGACAGTCGGAGTAACCTATCGTGTGTGGGCACGACTTCTCAGGTATAACATTATCACTATCAGATGATAATGTTTCCATCTGAGGGCGAATTGCCTTCCTTGGACTTTCAAGAGTCACGCGCCTTGAGACATGCCTTTTTGGGCGTGAATTCTCAGCGGGCTCTTGGACCTCAATGCGCAAATTAGCGCGCGCAGTTGCCTTGAGCTCCTTGTCATGTTGGAGGTAGCGGTGACCCCCAGCGTGTTGATTCGTTCGGGGTTTTCTTAGTGGGCCCAAACGTTCTTGGATCGGAGCTTTGCTTCGCTCATCGGGAATTGGACCGAGGCGCTCCAAGACTGGCTTTCTTCTTCGGGAGGATTCTGCATGATCTCCCGGAGTAGCTATGGGAATTCTCGGCGACTTAGCTGGGTTCGCCGGAGGTTGAATTTTGGTTGGAGGCTGCAAAGGTTGCTCCTTAGCCTGAATTGCCGCTTCAGACTTTGGCCTCCAAACTTTGCGAGTTGGTGGCGGCTTCTTGGCCACTTCTTTCTGCAACTTTCTACGGGCTTCTTCGGCTTGAGCCCGTGCCTGCGCTGATAGTGCGCGGCGTTTGCGGATGCGTTCTTCCAGCGTCGAACGATTCCGTTTGACACGGATCCATTCCATTGTTGGCGGCTTGGAAGAGGTGCCGTTCATCTGTTGTTGAGGCTGTTTGCCTCTCTTGTTCTTCAGACCCGCGTTGTAGCGGACTCCGTCGGTGGACTCCATCGCTTTGGCGAATTGTTTGGCCAAGCGTTGGCGTTGCCTTTGGCGGGCTCTCTTTGAGAGAGTCACCGCTCCTTTGGTGACGGAGGAATTGGTTGGAACCAGCTTGATCTGGTTGGAGATTGGTGGAGCCTCATCTGACGCAACTTTGGCGTCAATCGAGATGAGGTCGTCGTTGGTAGCTTCAACTTCTTCGTACCAACGCACCTTTCTGTTGGAAGAGAACTTGGACTTCTTGGACTTGCGGGGGGAGGTTGATCTAGACGAGGATGAAAGGTATTCCTCGAACTTGGTCTGATCGAACTCGTATTCGACCTCCTCCACGACTGGGATCAAGATCCGCGGCTGCGACGCTCCGATCTCGGCAGCGAGATCGGTGGCTCCCACTGTGGTCGCCAGATTGTTCGCTGGAAAATTCGTGTCTTTCTTTGTTATTGATTCCATTGTCATCTTGAGTTACAACTCTGACTATGGGTTTAGTGGTTGGACTGCTAATTGCTTCACAAAAAAATAGTGAATCTAGAAGATTAGGTTATGCTGCTGCCTTTTTTTTCCTTTTTTGGTTTGTTTTGGGGTTTTGTTTTTCGTTTTTCGTTTTTTGTTTTCCTTGGTCTGGCATGGATGTTGTTGTTTCATTAATATTCTTGTGGATTGTTGTCATCTTTGTTCCTTGTTTTGGTCCATCAAAAGTACAGGAATTGCTACTACACTTGTTCCAGATCCATGTCTTAAAAAGATTTTCCTTTCAGAGAAGAGTTTTCTTTAGTCATTAGGACTCACTTTCCTTTGTAATGATAGATACGTAGAATTGTAGGAATCAAGATCAGAGAACTTATGTTGTAGATACTATCCAACTTAAGATTTGGACACCTTGAAACCACAATATTTTTAATACTATCTAACAATCAAAATATCATGTGAGGGTCTATGGTTTTCATCTTTCTGCTTCTAACCCCATAATGTCAGCAGCAGGTGTCGTGTGCATCCTAACAGGGCATTCTTAATGTGCACATTGCTTTATTTTCCTGCCTGCCAAAATAAAAAGTAGAAGATGCCAACGGATAACCTAGACACCATAAATAATGATTGGTAGAACAATATGTGATATGAATGTCACTTTTAAGCAAATACATCAATCGGTTGTAATTGTCTTCTATTTATTGAAATGATGTTTTGCGCTCATTAGGGGTTACCGAGGGAACTGTCCTTGATACCTGATGAGTGAATTGGGTCGTCCTTTAGATTATAGCATTTAGAGTGAGTGCATATAACATTAACCTAAAACTTTAGTCATAAAGCCTTCTCTTAGAATGTTTCCAACCTGTAATTGTTTTTGTCTGGATGCTTGCATCTAATTGGAGTATTTTGGTTACCTCTGTTTCTGTAACTCTACACTTCGTGCTTGAGGCTCTGATACATTTCTGCTTCTTTGCAGGCTGGAAGAATTTTGCTTAATGCTTTGATATACCCTGGGATAAAAATGAACATTAAGAAGAATACCATTGCCACGATATTTCATACTTCAGTAAGTTGTCATGAAGTCTAGAACATGCATCTCTGTTTCTTTCCTGGGAGAGCTGTACATATGTAGCGTATCTTAAACATAAAATATCTGTAAATTCTCTAATTTTCTATTTACTGTTTCAGGATGGGGGTCCAAATGATGGAGTTGAAGCTGGCAAAAGCAATGTAGTGACGCGAACATACTTACTGAGGCTTAAAACTGAGGATGAGACCACAAAGCTTGCAGCTGCAATCCAGGACTATGCTCCATCAGCCTAAGCGACATTTAATCAATATATCTCAGTCCATGCTTGATGTTTTTGAGAGAAGCAGTATTTTGTAATGTTAGGTGTAGGAACATGGCGATACAAAGCATGAGCATGACTGCTCATTGAGAGAAAGAGGTCAGCTTGTGAAGTCATACAACTGTTTTCCTTTGCGGACCGTTTGAAGCTCTGCCCAATTTTTGTTAATGTATTGTTAAGCTCTCAGTTTGTTGCTCGTATTCATGTATTTTCTCCCTCCGATTCTCACATGATGTAAAGAGCCAGTCTTTGCAGATTTATGTATGATTTGTCCCGATGTATTCTAACACAACTGCAATCACTGATTACAATAGCAGTAATTTAGTCAAGATTTAGTCGTGTATGAATTGGACTGCATATCTTCAAAGTTCATAAACTTCATATTTTTAGAAGGGAAACCTGAGAAAGTACTGTTTATTGGGATTCTCTGAAAAAGTTTCACTAATATTTAGCTAAATAGCGCTAAATGTTCTCATCTTTGATAATGGGATGTTATTGATTCTATGTGCCTTCTGTTGCCAAATGAGGATAACGCTAATAAGAAGAAAGTGTTGCCGACTACAAACAGGAATGAGATGGAATGCAAGTAATAGTAGTGACTCTCTCTCATCTTTGATAATGTATTGTTGAGTCTCTGTTATGAAGAGAAGTTTTGAGGTAGATATTTCATATCGGATGGAAATGATTCAATTTATGGGTTGAAATAGCTGAAATAATCTTTTTCACTTCTGAGTCTACAGAACCAACTGAAATATATTGTCTTATAAAATATTTCTCTACTTTCAGATAAAAACCTTATTCCGTATTATATAGAGATGATCACCTTTACTTAACTAGAAGAACTTATGAGAATATGTTCATGTAGGAAATCAGAGGATTCAATTCCAATGATCTGTTTGATGGCTGTAAAATTGAAGTTGTTACATTTGGTAATGTTTGCTCCCTCATATTTCCAATTGACTATATTTTGATAGTTTACTTAACCTCTCAATATCACTTGTCTTCTCAATAAACAAATTAGTTTTCTCAATCAAAGCTGACAAGTTATCCTCTTTATGCCACCACTTCAAGATGAAGAAATTCTCTTTTTTTTTTAAACAAAAATCATGATCAAATATCAAGACTAGGACCTTTTATATTCCAATGCTTACACACCATCAACGCTACTTGGCAAGCGGCCAAGATTAGCCACTTAAACGTTAATTATAAATAGTATATGATCTATATTACAAGTTGTATACTACTGGCACAAAATTATGGTTGTTACGCCACGATTTGCTGTGCGCGAATTAGTGAGAATGGAATATTCATCCACACTTCTTATTCATTGACTTATTCATGTATATCAAGCATAATAATTCTTTAGAAACTAGAATGATTATTCCCACTTCTCATTCATTCCCAATTTATGTGGGAATGAGCATTCCTAATGAAATAGTAGGAAATGTGTGTTCCCACTTAAATGAGCATAAAAGTTTAAAAAATAACATATTGATTGATTATTAATTATACATACCAAAACTAAGAAAATTGACATTCCCACTCTATTCTCTAATTGCATCTAAATGTTAGAATGAGAAAGAACATTCCATGTCCATTTTTTTTTTATTTCATGCCTTATTTCATTCTATTCTCATTTGATTCCAATCTAACGTACCAAACGAGGCATTAGAGACTCATAACTTCTGTAGCAATGTAGGATAAAGAATTTCATACTTTTATTTCTTGTAACATATGTCATTTTATAGCCTAGTTAGTATTACTCATAATTTAATAATGAAGATTTAGAGGGTGTTTGGAGGGCTATGTTTTTTTTTTAACTTTAAAGCTATGCTAGTTTTTGGTGACTTTTGGCTTTTATAATGAAAAATATATATGAATTATTTGGATAAAATATTAATTTGTTTGGTCAAACCTAGCTTATTAGGTGAGCTTATAAGTTCTTTTTTCAACAATTAGAGTATACCAGCTTTTTAAAATTAGACTTATAAGCTAATTTAGTTGGCATTTTACCAAATAGTTAGGTATAAAAAAGCTAACTTAAAAGTTAGTTGGACCAAAACATAGGCCTCCCATCCACATAGAGTTTCGGATCCTCTCCACTAAAAAAATTAGTGGAGAGATCACTACATTATTAGTACCCATTGATTTGTTTAATAGATGATTGTGATTGGTCTTCAAGGACAAATTAGAAATAAGTGTAATTCATGAAAAATATAATAAATATTAAATTTAGAATAAATCACACACACATTGAGTAGATAAAATCAATGTCTATTAATAAGATAACGATCTGTACATTATGGTTTTTTTAATAGCGGAGAGGATCCAAGTTACCCACATGGGCCACACGCTCTTGAAACACACTTCGTTTTATGGACACGCTGCCAACATAAAATTCAGTTGCAGGCCGTCTCAATAATGGGCCCTGGGTGAATTGATACCTTACCATTATTTATTCATCTTTATTCACAAATGCCGGGCGGGGCCCACATGTCATTTTCTAATAAAGATTCCCTCAAAAAACAAATTCTAATAATGTCAAGTTTATAAAATCCCGTTTGTTTGGATAAAAAGTTGGAGTTAACGTTAAAAATTTATTTTCTCTCTCTCATATAGTAATTTCTGACGTGACAACTAGTCTATCCACTCTTTTCATCAAATTTTCAAATTAAAAAAGAATTAACTGTGGCTAGACCCTTTTACTATCACCAAGTTGCTAATATACCCCTTTTAGTTCCTCTTAAATAATTTTTTTGAGCTCTTTTATCATCAAAGAAAAATAAACTTGTTTTTTATGACAATAAACCTGTTCGCAATTGAGCGATAATACGTAAGGTCTACCCACAACAATAGAACTATAATGAGTCTATCAACACCGCAACTAGCCCAATAAAAATATTGATAAGGAGTTTAATTATGAAAGAGTTATTGATGTGAAACCTACTTCGTTTGTGGAATGAGTAAGAAATTGATGAATCACCAAGCTTGCAATCTCTCAGTTTTCGGTAACCACACAATACAGTCCTAACTCTATTTTAAAATAGGATTTTAATAGGTTTAACGATAACTTTAATAAAAACAACGACAACAAAACAAGGTTCAAACTATATTCTAACATAGCAATGTGAGTGTCTCAAGAGAATTTCGAAGGAAAATTCTCACATTTATATAACAAAAACTACTAAAGTGCAACTTTTGAATACTCTAGGCTATTTAACTACTGAAGCAAAATACAATTAGAGGTGCATATGTGCAAAGTAGGCGAAACTATACGGTGTTTAAGTGCAATCAGTCCCTGAGCAATCCACTATATCATATTGGCTTTTCCGTAGAGGTTTAACCTTCTTAGTGGGTCATTAATTTTAGTACCAGCACATGGAAAAATATCGAGTGAATTTAGATTCATAATATTAAATATGTGTTAATAAATATGAATCTTTATTATTAGATTTTAAGATTCATATACAGATTTAAAGATTATTGAAGATTATCTTCAATGTACCTTTTACTACCGTAGATCATCGTCCCGACACTTCTATAAAATCGTGTTAGTCAATTGGGACATTTTCATGCAAAATTGGATAATTGTTAAATTAGAATAATCTTTCGTTAATGTGATATTTTAGTGGGATAAATAAGAACAATTTTGTGAAAAGCGAGATATTTTGATAAAATAACAGGAGATAAATTTTTATAATCATGAAATATATATTTATACATTTTGAAGATATAAATACTATTTATATATTTTAAACTTACTATTATTGATTGATAATTGCTTACAAGAATGTTCTTTACTATTAAATAACTTTTGGTTAGACTATAAGATATTGACAATTATTATTATAATGATGGTGATAACCATAATAGGAAAGAAGTAAAGAAAAAATAAAAAAATAAAAAAATAAATATGAGTTCTAGTTTTTTACCACCTAGTTCCAAGCTAAAACTTGGAATAATTTAAGAGACTAAAATAAATATGAGTTCTAGTTTTTTACCACCTAGTTCCAAGCTAAAACTTGGAATAATTTAAGAGACTAGAACTCTTATTTTTGTATAGAAAAATAAAAAAAGATGGGATAAATTTGTGCCATTATCCTAATTCTAGTTTTGTTAGAGTTCTACTTGACTAACACTGTAAAATTTTATTCTGATTTTAGTTCTATGTGACTAACACCTTAAAAATTTATCCCACAAATTATCCTAAGTTCCAATCTTAAGTTCTAGGTGAGTAACCCTCACGATGAATTATAATGGACTTTGGTTTAGCCCCGCAGCGTTACCAAAGCTCCCTCGGAAGAGTGGGGCCCAGGTGTCAGAGTGGCGTTTCGGTTGAGGTTTGTCCGCAGCAGGTAGCCTCGATGCTCCCGTCGTCTGACGAGCATAACGCCAATGCCGAGGACACGAGAACATCGCTCGAGCGCGCTCGGGACCTGAGTTTGTCAGTGTTCGACTCCGTGCTCTCGCCAGTTTCAGTGCACTCACCCAGTCACCCCCCTGGCGCTTTCCGGAAATACCCCTGCATGGCCGCTTAAACCACGACCCTGCCCCTCCGTGTGTGGAGAACCCTGCATTTTTATTTTAAATAATGAGACTATCTTCAACTTCAAGTCTGAAAACCCCGTAAGCGAAGTTATATTGAAAAGATTATATTTTTTTAACTGAGCCTCTAGCTTAACTAAACATATTGGTTGAGCCCTCATCTCTATATATTAACTATTCGTTGCTAATAACCTCGTCTTCCTTTATTTTTGTGCGAGTAACCACTTCATACGAGCTAAGCTAAGTAAACCCTAGGAGTTGGTCCCTTTTTTACAGTCTAGACCTAGATAAATAACACAAATATTTTAATGCCCAATAATTAAAAAAATTAGAGATATGCATGTCATAGACTAAGATCAATCCACAGGCCCTTTAAGCACCGCTAGGCCACTTGCTAGGAGGGTACTTTATCTTGCTTGAACAACTACTATTGTAGACAAACCCCACCAAGATCGATCATTTCTCTCACACTCTCTCACCCGGGCCCTCCCTAGTTTTCCATACTTCACACTTTTTTTTTGTTGGGTTTCGGAAGAATAAACCAAAGAATATGAGGGTACATTAGCACTAAATAGCCAACAAAGATGAGGATGCAAATGAATATACTTGGTTAAATGCTATGCATATATAACCAAGACTTTACATTTAAGCTAACCATACCACATGAGGACAACAAGTTGACTCGGTCAACTAGGTCCGTACTTTAACTCGCTAAAGTGTGGGATATTTCCATTTAACATACAACCTGATCACGACCAATGGGCATCACCTAAAAGCCCTGATAGAGTGGTAAACGTCCATAACTACTGAACTCGTCTCAATTCTGTTACTATGATTGGACCCAACCTGACCATATTTATAGAGGTCTGTCTAATTGGAGATGATTGATACGGATCATATCATATCCTCAACATACATATAAGGAGATATTGATCTGTCCCTCTATTTATCAACCTCCATAACTTATCAGATCTACATATACGTTTGTTGCACCAGCCTACATCAACAATGAACTGCCACGTGGACTTATGTGCAAGCTAAGTAATTACTATAACAACCTTGACCGTCAGCATAGTGACATGTGTAGAGGCCAATCTACTATGTGCAATTAGTATAAATGCCCCTCCTACCTAAAGTAAATGGACAAGACCTTATACAAGTGCAAGGCTCGATACCACTGATCGACCTTCCTTTTCTAAAACCCTAACCTGGATAACATATTGCTTTGAATTCATAATCAAGAGTCTAGCTTCGGCATCGAAGGGGCATTGATAGATAGCTTGTCATCATGAATTTGAAGCTATTTTTAAGTATCTCAGTTTGTAATCAGCAAGACCTCGCCATCAAACATTAAATTAAGAAGATCACTAGCCCTCATCATTGAGTCTAATCTTACAGACTCAATCCTGTAAGTTATTCTCAACGTCAATTGTTAAAATTAGGGGATAGAGTAATGATTTACATCTTTGAGAATTGATGAGCTCTGATTCTATTAGAACGAGCTGCATACGAGAAGTAGACTTAGGATTGTTCATGGATAAAATAGGAGAGAAAGTTTGGAATCTCACTGTCTACTTAGAGGTCAGAACTCATCATTCACACGCGGGGAGTTCTAACAGGATAGGCACTCAAAATTGACATGAGACAACTTACATGATGTGAGAGATATATTTAAAATATGTGTTTTGGTATACTTATTTTAAAATAAATTAAATTTGGGGAAGATGTCTAGAAAAACCCTTAAAAATTCATTCTGGATGAATTTTGTTATTTTTTTTAAAAATGTTTCAAAATCGACGTTAATTATAAACTTAATATTATATAGCATATTATCTGTTAAAATTGGAAATAGCTTGTAGTCACATTTTTTTTACTAGACATAAGATAAATATTTTAAAGCTTAAATAAAAGTAATACTTCTCTAAAACTAGGTGGGTGATTATGTTAGGGGAGGCTAGGATCAATTTTTAATTTAAAAGCTTAAACTATTAGTTATTAGTCTTAACTTATACTTTAAACTCACAATTCTTTCTTTCCTTATTGTGGGGCGATACTTAAGATATTATTTCTTAACATTCTCCTTCATTCATTTGTGAGTAGAGCCAACATCCATGAATATGTGACATGGCTACTAACCTCCAGGATCTTTCTGACATGAGTGAAAGCTCATATGCTTAACTAAACCAATTTTTACATCGGCAAACTTTCATATTTTTTTTACAAACGAAACAGAGTTCTTCTATTCTCTCTTCTTTCTTTTCTCATAATTCTTCTTTGCTATTTTAAACTATTTTTCAGGCAACGCATCCATTGAGCAAGAGGCTTGAGATTCATAGTAACCTCAAGTGCTGGCTACCTTGGGGGGCTTTTACCGTTAGTTCAAAGCTGCGCTGATACTGTCACGCCCCGCTTCCCAAAATACCGGGGAATCGGAAGGTGAGCAAGCCCGCGACGTATTAAACTGAGAAGAGATAAGTGCTAGACCCCGTCTTCTCAATCTAATACGCTAAGCGTCAAGAAATACAAACGAAGGCACAGGTCCTCGATCACAGTAATGAGAATATAATAAACAACTCAGAACCAAAAGATACATATCACAACTGAAATGATCATCCAGACATAATATTCGGGCCAAACATGCCCTTATACAACTATCTGAATGAAATACTGGAGAATATAAAATACAATGATCAGGCGGAAAAGGAAATGCTAACTGAAAGGAATAACTAAGCTTCAACTCTTCTTCTGCTTCGTCTACAAGACACTCCTGCTGAGAATACTCGGCTCTGGCGCATCTCCAAGCTGAACCTATTCTTTTCTAAGTCTGACGTACACCAGAGAAAACATGTGTACGTCAGGGTGCAGGGCACACGGCAAGATCCCAAAAGGAAGAATAGAACGGTCGTGCGACAAATGCAAATAATGATAATAACAATGGATACATGCAACTGAAATACTAATGATCTAAATATAATTTACTACTAGAATAGAATAATCATAATAAATTCCAGGAAATCAACCAAGTAACAAGTCGATCATGCAGATAGCGATCAGAATAATCATCCAAGTACAGGGTCATACACTAGCTGGAATTAATACTTAAAGATCTACAATTGGAGACGTAGTACGTCGAGCGAAATAATCCAAACAAGGAAACCCTCATGTATATACCATATGTCTTAAATTGTAGATAATTAAATATTAACACCGATCTATGTATGAAAAGAACACAACTGGCCTACATCTCACAAGAAATCATACCTAGCCAAGAAACGAGGTCATGTAACTAGCCATTACATATACACATGTTTCTAAGTCTTAAATATAACACCCCAGACCACACTAGTCATGAATTTCTAACAGTTCTCAAGCATAACAAAGAGTAATAAATGCGACTAATCATATACAATAATATCATAGCATATCCCATAATTAAAATTAAGAAACATAAATCATGAATATTTCATAATAATCTCTTTTCTAAAATAAATCCTTTAAAAGATATTTATAAATGTTCTAAATAATTCCTTTTATAAAATAAATCCAAAAAAATATTTATAAATGTTCTAAATAATTCCTTTTATAAAATAAATCCAAAAAAATATTTATAAATGTTCTAAATAATTCCTTTTATAAAATAAATCCTAAAAAAATATTTATAAATGTTCTAAAATAATTCCTTTTATAAAACTTTCTTAAATTACTGAAATTATTCTAAATTGATACTTATTCTAAAATAAATTCTTTTAAATTATTTATAATTATTCTAAAATAATTCTTTTGTCAAATAAATTCTATTAATTTATTATAATTACTCTAAAATGATTTTTCACCAAAATAATTTACTATAATTATTTTAAAATGATTATTTTGTAAAATAAATCCTTTAAAAATCATAAATTAATCTAAAATAATTTTTTTCTTATTTTATCTTTACAGTATTTATTATCAAAATATAATTTTTAATATCATTCGTCAAATAAATCCGTACAAGTCATCACAGTATATGTATTACAACGTGAATGGTCATACGTTATTGTTCTCAGTCTGTTTCGTTCATGACAGTTCTGTACGTTATAGTTCTCAGTCCAATATGTTCACGACAGTTCCGTATTTGTAACGAATAATTATTCGGGTAACGAGTTCGTATGCATAATAAATTTGTGATTAATCTAAAATTGTACTGAGTAAGAATAGGGGATCTTGCCTCGGGGTTTTTGTCAAACGATTCGACGTTGACGGGCTAGTCTGCGGGTCTGATCTAGCGCGGGTAGGAACGACGGGCTGCTGTCAGGCTGGCACGGTGCTGTAGGCGAGCAGCGGGGTTCAGGCGGCGGTTTTGGAGGCGGTCGGAGTGGCTGGAGGTTGAAGGCGGCGTGGACAGGGGTCGGGGGAGCTCGAGGTGGTGCGGCGGCGAGGTGATGGGGGTTGGAGGTCTCTGGTCGGCGGCTGCTCAGGCGCGGAGGTCGACGGCGGTCGGCGGTTCGCCGGAGCTACGTGGAAGGAGGAAACGGAGGTGGTTCAGGGGGCTGAGGCGGAGGGGCTGGCTGGTGGAGCTGCGGGGCGGCCGGAGTGGAGGGCGAGGTCGGAGAGGCAGCGGCGGGCGGTCAGAGTTTCGACGGCTGAGGAGGTCGACGGCGGGCAGGCGACGAGCGCCAAGGACAGTTGCGGCTGGGTCGGAGGAAGGAGGAGATGATGGTACGGTGGTGTTGAGCTAGAGAGGAGAGGCGCGGCTCAGCTGGGACGGCCGAGGCTAGTGCGGGGGGAGGCCGGAGAGGCGCGGTCGGAGCAGGCGGCGCGTCGGTCGATGGAGCTCGAGCTCAGCCTCGGACAGCAAGAGAGAGAGAGAAAGGAAGAGAGAGAAAGTGAGAGAAAGAGAGAGAGAGGCTGAGGGGGTTTAAATAGAAAAAAAAGATTAAAAAATTAAAAAAAAATAAAATAAAATATTGAGTGAGATGCGCGTGCAGTCGTTTTTTTTGAAAAGAAGAGGAGGGGGAGAACGGGGTTGTTGGGGTTTGTCGCGGGAGCAAAATAATGTTGGGGTATTTTCAAATAGTTTTAGGTATTTAAACAAAAATAATTAAAATAAATAATTTCGAGTACTTAAAAATTAAACTAATTACATAATAATTATCTACAAATAAAAACGTACATGTTGAGCTAATACAACAGTTGATACGAAACTGTCAAAATATACCCATATTGTACAATTAAACGAAAATAATTAATAATAAAAATATATTTACTTACATTTAAAATCAAATAATTATGTGACAATTATCTACACAATAAAACATACCAGTTATGCTAATACGACAGCTATTAAAATCAAATAATTATGTGACAATTATCTACACAATAAAACATACCAGTTATGCTAATACGACAGCTAATATGTAATAATATAATAATTTACACAAATAATACGTAATTAATAATTCAATATAATGCAAGAATTAATACGTAATAATAATAATAATTCCACGTATTATTCAAAATAATACGTAATAGTATCGGTAAACCAACGGATAAATCCCAGAAATTTTCATTGCACTAAATTAATTTATAAATATAAAAACCATTTAAATAAATATAAAACTTAGACTTTAAATCATAGAAAATTCTAGAAAATCGAGAAAAATACAAATACTCTTTTAAAAATCATAATTAAATATTTTAAAATTCTAAAAATTTATTTTAACTAGTATCAAAATTTTACGGTCATTACATTCTACCCCCCTTAAAACAAATTCCGTCCTCGGAATTCAAAATATGTGTGACGCACAAAGAACCCAAGGACAAGAATATGGAAATGAGGTCATAGCACGTCATGACAAATGTGTGAGCAATGTTGAATGAGAAAATGGATGTGTATATTATAAGTTATACAAGACATAATACATAATAATTCAAACGAATTAAAAGTGAATAGTTAATGCAAATATATAAAGCAAATCAAGGTCATAAGAAAGTCTGATATGTAGTATAAATAATAAGAATGGAATAAGCATAACATAAAGAGAGTGAACACATAATTGAAAGAGATTGCACAGACATAAAGAAACATGTATAATGTAAATAAATAGTTAATACGTATCAAATTATAATATAACGCAACATCTAGGCATAGGCAAAATAATAAGTTTCAGTCAACATAGTTAATAGCAAGAAGTCAACAATAAATATACAATTATAGAAAAATATAATATCAACACGATATCATTGATATAGTATCATAAAACAACACATCACAGTGTTAAAATATAATCAATAACACAAAATTGGCAAAATATAACAAATATAAAAGCATGAAAATTATGATATGAAATATAAATACATAATTCAAATAATTATCAATCACTAGAATATTTGATAAAACATATCAACTCAACAATATAAATAATAAAGAAGATAAAAGATAAAATCTCAACAAAGTATAAATAATCATTCGTAAACAGATGATAAACATGATAAATCACAAAAACACAAATATACAATAATAATAATAGATGAATCATATACAAGCAAAATCAAAAGAAACAATTGAAGATTAGGTAAGCAAAGTAAAATAGTAAGGAATCAAACGTATATATATTTTAGATAAACATAATGTATAACATAAGAGACATGAAAATAATAATAAACATATCAAATCACAATAAAAATATTATACAATCAGTTAGTATAATAGATATTCAACTATACAAAATATAGTCACAACAAAAACACAAGACTATAATTAACAAATCATATTCAACCAAATAAGACATATAAGACAAATTTCCAAAAATAAAAATTTGTAATTATGTTAAAAGTTCAAATATAATATTACATCAACATATAGCAACATAGGGTTAAAATAGTCAAAACATAAACGCACGTAAGGAAGCATAGATATAAGAATCAAATATAGTAAAGATAGAACATGATAATAATAACAGCGAAAGTATAAAATAGAAATATACAAATAAATAAATTCAAAGAGTCATAAACAAATGTATCATGTAATATTACTAGAAAGTACAAGATATAAGGCAAAAATGCATAATAAATCAGGCAAACGGACAATAAATATTATAATAAGGTATACACAACACACATAATCACAATTGAACATAGTATTAAGTAAAGAAATAAACATAGATAAAAACACATCAATACACAAAGGCAAATCATAATAATAATCAATAGCATAATAAAATGATACACAATAATTATTAGCATACAACAATTATATAGCATAAAGTAAATAATACGAAATCATAGACAGGTTCAAAGAAACACAAATAAAATTAAAACATAAAGACAAAAGATATCAAGCAAAAAGATAAACAAGATTCAGAAACATATGATGTGTACAACAATATAATCATCATCTATAATAAGCATTAAAATAAAAACATATACATAATAATAAGCACATAAAAGTAATATACATAAACAATGATGTATAATACATAAAACATAAATTATAAAAGATAAAATAGATATATAAACAAATAAAAACATAAGAAGGGCATATATTCGTATAAAAACAGCGATAAATTTTAGATAAATATATCATGAATGATTAATGAACATGTGAACATAAACACTGATAATAAATGAAACAGAACATGATTAGATAAGGTTAATACTAGAAATGATTAAGGACTATAAGTCAATAAAAATATACATCGTAAATATAATAATATACGTGAATACACTTATAATAAAAAGAATAGTAATTATAAAAGAATGAAAAAGTAAAAAAAAAACACAAGTAACGAAAACAATGAATAGAGAATGAACAACAAACAATGACACAATAAAAGACATAAATATCTAAAAATACCATAAGATAAATACTAAAAATAACACGCGTATACAATGTATATTGTTATAATGGTAAAACAACACATCTCAAAAACGAAGCAAACAACTACAAATATGTAAATACACTATAAACAAACATAAATAAATACTATACATACCCACAAACGCATATTAGAATTACCTCTTATATTAATTATAAAAGGATAATAATTAATTTAACAAAAGAACTGTATATTTAGTAACTCAACTCTAAACATATCAATATAAATAATACCTAAAATAGAAATACATGGCTCTTAGAAACAACGAAACTAATATGAACATACTAAAACAATCTAACAAGACAAGACTATCTGATAGAAACTATATACTGAAATGTAAATGATAAGAATATACTGCATATGAAAAATATTAAAATCATGAATCTATTAAAGTATATTACTAAAAATATGAACAATATATAATAATCTAAAACATAAGTAAATAATAAGTGGTATGACAGAACAAGTGCACATATACACCATATAGATATGCCAAAGTATATTTTAAATACAATAAAATAATCTAAATATCAGATATGCTACGTAATGTATATATAGAGTCTAGAGCAATGCAAAACACTTAATATCATGATTTGAACAATTGAAATTTTATAAGTAATGGTATATATTTTTAATAAAAAAACACACAATATAACATTGTGTATGACACATAAAATAATATAATAAATAATACAGAAATTAATACAATTAAACGATATATAAGTCAAATCAAAGAAAACATAGTTGTAAAAATAATAACACATAAAATAATGACCGGTACGAGGAAAGAGAAGTTATACGAAAAGAGTATGATGAGACAAGAAACAGTGGGAAGTTCCGGAGTCAAAAAGTGATAAGGTAGGGACTAATACAAGATTGGTCAAGATACTAGGATAAGGGCTAAGGTATAGTCTTACGGATAAAATATGATATGTATCTAATTTATCTATTATATTCTCACTGGTAGGAAATCGGAATCGTGACCGGGACCTTGACCTGCGTGGGCCACCACCAAAACCTGTCACGCCCCGCTTCCCAAAATTCCGGGGAATCGGAAGGTGAGCAAGCCCGCGACGTATTAAACTGAGAAGAGATAAGTGCTAGACCCCGTCTTCTCAATCTAATACGCTAAGCGTCAAGAAATACAAATGAAGGCACAGGTCCTCGATCACAGTAATGAGAATATAATAAACAACTCAGAACCAAAAGATACATATCACAACTGAAATGATCATCCAGACATAATATTCGGGGCCAAACATGCCCTTATACAACTATCTGAATGAAATACTGGAGAATATAAAATACAATGATCAGGCGGAAAAGGAAATGCTAACTGAAAGGAATAACTAAGCTTCAACTCTTCTTCTGCTTCGTCTACAAGACACTCCTGCTGAGAATACTCGGCTCTGGCGCATCTCCAAGCTGAACCTATTCTTTTCTAAGTCTGACGTACATCAGAGAAAACATGTGTACGTCAGGGTGTAGAAAACATGTGTACGTCAGGGTGCAGGGCACACGGCAAGATCCCAAAAGGAAGAATAGAACGGTCGTGCGACCAATGCAAATAATGGTAATAACAATGGAAACATGCAACTGAAATACTAATGATCTAAATATAATTTACTACTAGAGTAGAATAATCACAATAAATCCCAGGAAATCAACCAAGTAACAAGTCGATCATGCAGATAGCGATCAGAATAATCATCCAAGTACAGGGTCATACACTAGCTGGAATTAATACTTAAAGATCTACAATTGGAGACGTAGTACGTCGAGCGAAATAATCCAAACAAGGAAACCCTCATGTATATACCATATGTCTTAAATTGTAGATAATTAAATATTAACCCCGATCTATGTATGAAAAGAACACAACTGGCCTACATCTCACAAGATATCATACCTAGCCAAGAAACGAGATCATGTAACTAGCCATTCTATAACAGGTCACTGGTCACATCTCACACAGAGCCAACGCTCATATCACCGGATAACAGACTGTTCACAAATCCCCTACGTGCATCCAAACCCGCGAAACGGTTCGGTGAGAGGACTACACGCAATCCGATTTCGGCCTGGTTCGAACTCAAGCAAAACTCGGGTGACGAAACGATTTCACTAACCAAGTGCGAAATGGTTCACTTGGCCCGCATTTCTAACGATTCTTAACATAACAAAGAGTAATAAATGCAACTAATCATATACAACAAGATCATAGCATATCACATAATTAAAATTAAGAAACATAAATCATGAAAAATTCATAATAATCATTTCTCTAAAATAAATCCTTTAAAAATATTTATAAATATCCTAAAAATAATTCCTTTTATAAAACTTTCTTAAATTACTGAAATTATTCTAAATTGATACTTATTCTAAAATAAATTCTTTTAAATTATTTATAATTATTCTAAAATAATTCTTTTGTCAAATAAATTCTATTAATTTATTATAATTACTCTAAAATGATTTTTCACCAAAATAATTTACTATAATTATTTTAAAATGATTATTTTGTCAAATAAATCCTTTAAAAATCATAAATTAATCTAAAATAATTTTTTTCTTATTTTATCTTTACAGTATTTATTATCAAAATATAAATTTTAATATCATTCGTCAAATAAATCCGTACAAGTCATCACAGTATATGTATTACAACGTAAATGGTCATACGTTATTGTTCTCAGTCCGTTTCGTTCACGACAGTTCTGTACGTTATAGTTCTCAGTCCAATATGTTCACGACAGTTCCGTATTTGTAACGAATAATTATTCGGATAACGAGTTCGTATGCATAATAAATTTGTAATCAATCTAAAATTGTACTGAGCAAGAATAGGGGATCTTGCCTCGGGGTTTTTGTCGAACGATTCGACATTGATGGGCGAGTCCGCGGGTCTGATCTAGCGCGGGTAGGAACGACGGGCTGCTGTCAGGCTGGCGCGGTGCTGTAGGCGAGCAGCGGGGTTCAGGCGGCGGTTCTGGAGGCGGTCGGAGTGGCTGGAGGTTGAAGGCGGCATGGACAGGGGTCGGGGGAGCTCGAGGTGGTGCGGCGGCGAGGTGATGGGGGTTGGAGGTCTCTGGTCGGCGGCTGCTCAGGCGCGGAGGTCGACGGCGGTCGGCGGTTCGCCGGAGCTACGTGGAAGGAGGAAGCGGAGGCGCTGGAGGTGGTTCAGGGGGCTGAGGCGGAGGGAGTTGGGGCCAGCAGCGGAGGCGGGGAGGAAGAGGAGGAGATGGCGGTGTTGCGGGCAGCGGCGGCGTCAGAGTTTGAGGCTAAGGAGGTCGACGGGGGGCGGCGACGAGCGGCGCCAAGGGGCAATGGGCTGGCGGGGAAGAGGAGAATAATGGTGCGCGTGGCTGTTGCGAGGCGGTAGAGGAAGAGGCGGCGGGCGGTCAGCTAGGGGAGCGGCTGAGGCTGGCTGCGGGGGAGGGCGGAGAGCCGGGGTCGGAGCAGGCGGCGTCGTCGATGGAGCTCGAGCTCAAGCTCGACAGCAAGAGAGAGAGAGAAAGGAAGAGAGAGAAAGTGAGAGTACGAGAGAGAGAGAGGCTGAGGGGGTTTAAATAGAAAAAAATTAAAAAAGTAAAAAAAATAAAATAAAATATTGAGTGAGATGCGCGTGTAGCCGTTTTTTTTAAAAGAAGAGGAGGGAGAGAACGGGGTTGTTGGGGTTTGTCGCGGGAGCAAAATAATGTTGGGGTATTTTCAAATAGTTTTAGGTATTTAAACGAAAATAATTAAAATAAATAATTTGGAGTACTTAAAAATTAAACTAATTACATAATAATTATCTACAAATAAAAACGTACATGTTGAGCTAATACAACAGTTGATACGAAACTGTCGAAAATATACCCGTATTGTACAATTAAACAGAAATAATTAATAATAAAAATATATTTACTTATATTTAAAATCAAATAATTATGTGACAATTATCTACACGATAAAACGTACCAGTTATGCTAATACGACAACTAATATGTAATAATACAATAATTTACACAAATAATACGTAATTAATGATTCAATATAATGCAAGAATTAATACGTAATAATAATAATAATTCCACATATTATTCAAAATAATACGTAATAGTTTCGGTAAACCAACGGATAAATCCCAAAAATTTTCATTGCACTAAATTAATTTATAAATATAAAAACCATTTAAATAAATATAAAACTTAGACTTTAAATCATAGAAAATTCTAGAAAATCGAGAAAAATACAAATACTCTTTTAAAAATCATAATTAAATATTTTAAAATACCAAAAATTTATTTTAACTAATATCAAAATTTTACGGTCATTACATTCTACCCCCCTTAAAACAAATATTACAGATACGTCTCTACAAAAGCGGCAATTGTTATTCCAGATTGTTGCATTTTTGTATCAAAAGAACTAATAATTGTGAATAACCAATTGTAAATAGGAAATTTGCAGAAAGAATTTGCTGGCCAAATTGTGAATAACCAATTGTAAATAGGAAAATTGAAGAGAGAATTTGCTGGCCTGTATGGGGGCAATCATGATGTCATTGCCTAAGAAAGATAGTTACAGCCTTCGCAAAGACATATCAACACAATCGTGAACTAGCGGTAAAATGCACCTAAGGTAGTCGACACTTGAGGGTACTGCGAATCTCAATCCCCTTATTCAATGAATATGTTGCCCGCGAAATTAGTTTAAATGGCAAAGAGGAAATATGGGGAAAGAGGAGGGGGGAGGGGAGAGAGAGAGAGAAGAGAGAGAGAGAGAACTCTATTTCATTTGGGTGGCACTAGGGACACACCCCCCACCACACATCCAACCACACATCCTCTCTCATTTGCTACAGTGCCCCGGGCCCCATATGGGATTTTAAATTTTTAAAATCCCATGTGGGGCCCGGTGCACTGTAGCAAATGAGAGATGAGGTGTGGTTGGAGGTGTGGTTGAGGGTGTGCCCTTATCATTTTCTATTTCGGGTGGCACTAGGGACACACCCCCAACCACACATCCAACCACACATCCTCTCTCATTTGCTACAGTGCACCGGGCCCCATATGGGATTTTAAATTTTTAAAATCCCATGTGGGACCCGAAAATATAACACATGTTTAACGACATAATTAATAAAATAATTAAAAAACAATATAATAATCATCATTTAACAATTGTAATTTAAACATGATTTAATTCATAGATTAATGACATTAAATCATGAGTTATTGCCATATTAAAAACCAAGCAAATAAACATGATTTCATTTATGGATTAAAGACGTTTATTTGAAAAATTATATGTTTACGGATTTAAGACTTGTTTATACCATTTTATATCTTTTCCTAAGTCTATGAATCCATTCAAAATGTTTTAAGAGTTTGTTTAAGTCATTTTGTCAAAAACATGTGTAGTTGTGTTTTCATGTTTTTGGACTATTTTGAAAAATGATGAGTTTTCACAATTAGGAAGTGAGATTCTAAAATTTCTTTTTCTAACATGTTCATTTTTATGTTTACATGCATTTCTCAAAGTTTTACATTTTTTAGAATTTATTTGCTATTTTTAAAAGGGGTTTAAAGTTCAGTTTTACTGTTCATTTCAGGCTGATAATCTGTTATCAGTCGACTGATGAATCTTATCAGTCGACTGATAAACTCGCCTGGAATTGCCAAAAGTTTTTATTTTTGCGACTGATAAACTATCAGTTGACTGATGAGTTTATCAGACGACTGATAAGGTCTTCAGTCGACTGATGTGTTGGCCTTCTTGTTTTGATGATGTTTAACAAACAATTTACAACTAATGTTGTTTGTCTAGTGTTTGTATTTTCGTATTTATTCTAGGCAAACAACGAGTTGGAGGATGGATGGAATAGAGCTTCAACGATGATATCCAAAGGAGGTTGGCGGAATGTCGGTGAAGCCTTGCAATTCAAAGTTAAAGATCAAGTTCAAGCTTCATCCGCATGTGTACCAAGTTGAGCTTCAATGAAGATCAAGATCAAGCTTGGGTAATCTAGTTTAGATTTTATATTATGTGTGTTAGATACTCTAAGCTCAATATCATATACACACACAGTTATTGGTTTCTTCGTATATCTATATAGTTATATAGATATACATAAGTTTTGGTTTCTATGCATATATATAGTTATATATATACATACATAGTTTTTGAGTTTTCATGTTTATAAATATGAAATCATATATTTCATATTTACTATTGTGTTTTGAAATCATTGCATAGAATATGCAATTTTGTGAAAATTCTGTATTCTTAGTTTTTGGACTTAACAATAATCATATACATATTTTATTAAGTCTATATAATCATTGTGAAAAGTTTCAAAACATAGTTTAGCCTAAATATCAAAATTCACATGTTTACTTTTTCGTGTTTTGGACTATTTTTACAAAATGATGATTTTTTCACAAATGGGAAATGCAATTTGGAAAATTCTTTTTGTAACATGTTCATTTGCATGTTTATATACATTTCCCAAAGTTTTATTATTTTTGGATTCATTTGTTATTATTAACAATTTTCCAAAGTCTCAAAAATCAGGTTTTAAAAACTGTTTTCTGTAGTATCAGATTTCGGTCGACCGCACCGGTCGACCGCTCAAGTGTTTATTCGTTAGTGGGCAGCAGAGAGTCTATCGGTCGACCGGTGCGGTCGACCAAGAGCTAAAAATTTCCATCGGTTGACCGCACCGGTCGACCGACGAAGTATCTGCGAGTTTTCACAAATTGGGACCTAGATCGCGGTCGACCGCGAGAATTTCCGGTCGCCCGCCGCTCAATCATTTTTGTTTCCAATGGCTAGTTTTATTACCGTTGTTGGGGCTGTTTTTATCATTTGGCTTGGGGTTTTGACTGAGATTTAGAGTGGGTATAAATACCCTATTGTTGTTCTCTTTCAAATGATCCAAGAAGTTTTTAAACAAGGGTTTAAACTTGTTTAGTGTTTGTTTAAGTTTGTTTTAAGAAGATTTTAAGCATTTGAGTGTTTCGATTTTGTGAATCAATTCCACAAGAGCTTGAGGAGATTATCTATTGAAGTTTGAGCTTCCAACTATCCTCCCTCCATCTCTTGTTATCAATTGAGAAGTTTTCTAAACTCAAACTCGAGCTTTACATTTATATACTTGTTTGATTATCATTGTTCTTAAGCTAGATTTTATATTTGAGTTTAGTTTGATTTTGATTTCACTCATTGTTACACACACCCACTTTGAGCTTATTGTATTTGCATACATAGTATATTAGGGTTATGAGAGATTGTAACATTAAGTTGTGCTTAATTGAGTTCTCATCTATTGTAGAGAACAGATTTATATTTGTTACATTGTGAGTGTTGTAAGGTTTTCGGTGAGCTAGAAAACCGAGTGTGTTATGAAGTTTTCGGTGAACTAGAAAACCGATTGTGAGGAGTGACGTTGTTCGGTGAGCGTTGAAAACCGACACTGTGAGATGTAAACGTTATTCGGGTGAACGTAAAAAACCCGGTTGTGATAGTGAATTTCTCCACGGGAGTGGGGAGTGGGGAGCGGAGACGTAGGACGGAAGGTCCGAACTCCGTGATCATATTGTGTGTTTGAATGTGCTTTGGCGTTTATTCTTATTTGTGCTCATTGCTCATTTCGCCATTGTCTCATTATTTATATGATCCACTATCTAGTTCATATTGTTTACCCCTTGTGTTAGTTTTCATATCCTTACATATATTATATTGTACATCGCTTTTGGAAGGATATATCATCTTGTGCTAGTTTATATATCCTTGCATATATTTCATCATATAGGATAAATACCTTGTTGTTCTTATTGCTTATCCTAGCTTATATATCTTATTGTATTTCATATTTGCTAGGATAACTTGTTAATTAGTTTTAATTGGCATTTAATCGGATTAGATTAACATAAGACCCTAATCACCCCCCCCCCCTTAGGGTCCCAACCCCCCCCCCCCCCTTAGGGTCCAACATGATGTGCTGTGAGCTGCCTGTAACGGTCAGCTCATCAGTTGACTAATCCAACCCGTCAGTAAACTGACGCATGTAACGGCTAGTTTTCCAGCTTTTTTTTGTCTTTTTACTGAGTTTTCTTAGTTTTTGGGCTTTGATTTTCATCCTATATATACCCCTTTATCATAACTATTTTAAACACCCAAAAAAAGAAAGGTTTAAAACAAGTTTACAATAGTTTAAGATTTGTTTAAGTTTATTTTAGTGTTTGTTAGGTTTGTGAAGAAATTTTCACAAGAGCTAGAAGAGATCATCATTTGGTGTTTGAGCTTCATCTCATCTCTCCCCTCCCCCCCCCCCTCTCTCTCTCTCTCTCTCTCTCTCTTGTTTATTCATTGGAGAAGTTTTCTAAACTCAAACTCTAGCTTTATATTTATATACTTGTTTGATTATAATTGTTATTAAGCTAGATTTCATATTTGAGTTTAGTTTTGATTTATTTTCTTTGTTACACAAACCCACTTGAGTTTTTAGTATTTTTATACATAGTATATTTGGGTTGTGAGAGATTGTAACATGGAGTTGTGCCTCATTATTTTCTTATCAATTGTAGAGAATAAATTATTTGTATTCGTGCTTAATTAATTGTGAGATACATTTTGTAATACATTTGTACACCGAGAGGAGTGTGTGGTGAGAGACGGGGTCAGTTTCAAGAGTAGTGGCGTTGATAGTAAAGCCTAGAGAGAGGTCGTAATTCTGAGCACTTGAGGAAGGACACGTGCTAGAGACCAACACTTAGAGGGTGTAGAGTGTGATTGCAAGAGTGTGGGTTGTAAAGTTTTCGATGAGCTAGAAAACCGAGATTGTGAGGTGTAAACGTTTTCGGGTGAGCGTCGAAAACCCGGTTGTGTAGTGGATTCTCCCTGGTAGTGGGGAGCGGAGACGTAGGTCGGAAGGACCGAACTTCGTGATTATTTTTGTGTGTTTGAGTTTTCCTTGGCGTATCACTTGTGCTCATTGTTTATTTCATTCTATTTCGCCATTGTCTATTGCTCTTTGTTTATATTGCCTCTATCACATTTGCATCTTGTTTATTTCACCCTTGTTTATATTGCTTATCCTTGCATATATCTCTTGTACATCATACTTGCTAGGATAAATTGTTAATAAGTTTTAAATTGGCATAAAATCGGATTAGCTTAGCATAAGCCCTATTCATCCCCTCCCCCCAAGGGAATTTTCACTAATTTGATCATCGGAGGAATCACCAGAGAACCCAAACTCCGGTCCTCTAACATGTGACGGTTTTGCAGGACTCTCATCACATCAGAGAATCGGCCACCAGAGGGGACAAAGAGACCCCCAACATCTTCGTTGTTGAGCTTAAACCCTGCTGTTGTTCGGGATTACCCCCTAATCCCGCTGTTGAGAGCTCAAACATCAACAAGTACCTTAGAGTTGGGGGTTCAATACTATGAAAGAAAAACTTATTTTTTTTAACTACGAACTTAAACCAAAATTTCATAATGCGAAGTACCTAAAAGGTAGAAGATCTTCCATGGTCTATCTAAAATTAGAAGGAAAACTTATACATATTGTTTCAAATATGATTTGAAATACGATATTTTTATCTTAAATCACATGTTATTTTCCGACTCTAAATACATTTCTCCCTTTGAATTACTGTGGCAGGAGCGTGATTCCTGTTGGTAAACTAAAGCTTTGACATTCACATTATCAGAGTACATAAAATTTAGAACCGAAAATATTTCCAAAGCTAAAGAGAGAAAGAACTATAAACATCAATCCACCGTTGACCAACCTCCCGTTTAAAAAAAAAATACAGTCTTTTCAATATAACTTTGCTTATGGGTCGTATGTGTTTCCAATATAATTTTGGTTATGGGTTTTCCCATAAAAGTCCCTTTTTAATGAAAGGTATGCAGGGTTTTCCACCAATGGAGTGGCAGGGTCGTGGTTCAAGCGGTCATGCAAGGGTATTTCCGGAAAGTGAGAGGGGCTTGAGTGCACTGAAACTGGTGAAAGCACGGAGTCAAACACTGACAACTCAGGTCCCGAGCGCGCTCGAGCGATAGTCTCGTGTCCTCGTCATTGGCGTTATACTCGTTAGACGACGGGAGCATCGAGGCTGCCTGCTACAGACAAACCTCAACCGAAACGCCACTCTGACACCTGGGCCCCACTCTTCGGAACTTTGGTAATGCTAAGAGCATCTCCAACAGCTTCCCCATCTTCTTGAAATACTCAAATTTGGAGAATATAGAGCTTTTTTTGGTCCAACAGATTCCCTATCTCATTCCCCAAAATAGGGAAGGAGGAGAAAAAATAGGGAGCCTTCCCCAAATCTGCAGCATTCTCCAAATTTTTGGGGAGAGCTTTATTATTGTAATAAATGCGATTTTTCAAAATGGGGAAGCTGTTGGAGTTGGAGCAAAAATAATTTGGAGAATATGACTTTTGTTTCTCCATTTTGGAGAAAATTTTGAGGAAGCTGTTGGAGATGCTCTAAGGGGCTGTTTGGTTCCCTGTTTTTGAGGTAAAGACTCTCTTAAAAGTCTGTCAAAAAGTGACACTTTGACAGACTTTTAAGAGAAAAAATTTCTAACCAAACAGGTCTTTAAGTGGCTAAACACAACGCTTTTCTCTCATAGGCCGGAGAAAGTATCGGGATAGACTAGGACAGACTAGGATATTAAAAGGTGAATTCAAAGTATGATAATCTTTGAGACTGTGCAACAATTTTGATATCTAATAATCTAATAGTTAATATTTATTAATTGATATTTAATATCATGAATTTGAATGTATTTGATATTTTTTTATTTATTAGTACTTAAATTAATGAGCCATTAAGAAAGTTAATCCTCAATGAAAATGCCAATATGACACGTAGGCCCCACATTTCCAATAAACTTAGGTGATGCTAACCATATAGTGCATTCCTCAATTTTATGGGTAAACTGCAGTAATTTTATGGGTAAACTGCGGTGTTGAAATATTTGTATAGTTTTATTTATGCGGATAGGTTTTATGTATTATTGTTCAATTACGAATAGGTCTTTTTTACATAAAAACAAATTTACTTTTCTTTGATGATAAAAGAGTGAAATTTTTATTTCAGAAATCTATTTGCAGTCTTAGAATTATAGAGGGTCTCTATTAGTAACGTGGCGATAGTAAAGAAGGTCCATCCATGATTAATTCTTTTTTAATTTGAAAATTTGCTGAAAAGAGTGGATGAATTTCTCGTCACGTAAAAAATTACTATATGAGAAAGAGAGAAAAAAAATTAACGTTAACTTCAATGTTTTATCCAACTAAATAAGAAGTTAAAAAATTGACTTTATTAGAATTTGTTTGAAGGAATCTTTATTAGAATAGTTAAAGGAAGCCCCCTTTCTCAAAATGGCATACAAAATGACTAGAAAATGACACGTAGGCACCGTATTTATGAATAAAGATGAATAGATATCAATATATCTAGGGGCTATTATTGAGACGACCAATAATTGAATTTTATGATGGTAGCCTATTCAAAAAAAAAAGTGTTTAAGAGTGTGTGGGGAATTTGGCTCCTCTCCACATAAAAAAACATAATGAAGTGATCATTAACTTTGTCGGGGGCGCCGACACGTCCACCTTGCCGTGGAAGCGAATCACCTTGAGAGAAAAGTCATGGCTTTTGTTTTCACAAAACACAAGCCAATCTCGATGTTCCTGTTTCGCGATGGAAACAAGAACAGAAGTAATATATCGTTCCTGTTTCGCGATGGAAACAAGAACAGAAGTAATATATCTCAGCAATGTGAGATATACACTCTTCTCAATATCAGATCTAGGTCTAACAAGAACAGAAGTAATATATCTCAGCAATGTGAGATATACACTCTTCTCAATATCAGATCTAGGTCTAAATATCTAGGAAACCAACAAGCAATAGCCAACACACAGAAAATAATAAAGACACAAGATTTACGTGGTTCAGCAAACTTGTCTACGTCCACGGGGATGGGTGAAGGGAGATTCCACTATGAAGGAGAACACCGACGACTTGCACAACCAGCAAGCTCGTCCGAAAGAGAAGAGGCTTCGATTTTACCCAAGAAAACTAACATCTTTCTTGTATAATCACTCCAAGTTCTCTCTCTTTTGTTTCCTCAAGATCTCACCTTTTGATCTGAAAAAAACTCTCTCTGCAACCGCCTAAAACATCAGAAACCCCTCTGAGAAACCCTAGGAACGAGTTCCTATTTATACCAAGGAAACATGGCCAATACAAGGCCCCAGTACCCACTGTTCGGATCCGCACGAGACACCAAAAGGTGTCTCGCGCAGGAGACACATCAAGTGTCTCGCATGGGCCGTCGAGACACCTTTTGGTGTCTCATGGGTGAGACACTTTTTAGTGTCTCACGCGCGAGACACCTTTTTGTGTCTCACGATGCGCCGACGCACAACTGTTCATAATTCTCCACGTCATACATCATTTAATAAACCTTAAATACGGAGTCCAGAAGAATTCTGTGAGCATCACAAGAGAGATCTGAAATACCAAACTAGGCCAAAGCCTGCTACACCATTATACCATGACTGCCTACGTATTCTCTGTCCGGGATCAAGCTAATTGTAGTTCTGAATAGTCTCCATATAGTCTCCACCTTACCCCGTCACCGTCCTGAAGGGTCATGCCCTCTTGAGCAGATCAACACGGGCTGATATGAAGCAAGTCCAAGCAATGCTAAAACTTGCTACCCGTCACCACTATGGTCAACATGTCTGCGGGATTCTCATGTATGTGCACCTTCATGAGAGAAATATTACCTTCCTCTATGACATCCCGCACAAAATGATACATGTTGTCGATATGCTTGGTACGAGCATGATAAACTTGATTCTTAGCCAAATGAATCATACTCTGACTATCGCACCACAAGTTCACACACTTCTGCTCAATCCCCAAATCATTTAGAAGACCCCACAACCACAATGCTTCCTTTACTCCCTCTGTCATGACCATGTACTCAGCCTATGTAGTATAAAGTATCATTGTAGCATGTAACATTGATCACCAACTAACTGGAACACCATGTATTTTGAACATATAACCAGTAGTAGATCACCGTCTGTCTAGATCGTCCGCATAATCTGAGTCAACAAAACCATCAATCTGACACGTATCTTCATCAAAGCATAGACCCATATCTACGGTACCCTTCAAGTACCTCAAGACCTATTTTACTGCTTCCCAATGTATCTTTCCCGGATTCTCCATGAACCTACTGACAACACTGATTGCCTGTTAAAAATTTAGACGTGTACACACCATTGCGTACATTAAACTGCCAACTGTACTAGCATAAGGTACACGCTCCATGTGTGCCTTCTCTTCTGCTATAGTGAAAGATTGTTTACCTGAGAGCCTGAAGTGTGAAACCAATAGAGTCATCACTGACTTAGCACTTTGCATCCCAAGCCTTGCGATAACCCGTTCAATGTAGCCCTTCTAACTCAAGAATAATCGCCGATTTGCTCGTTCTCTTCTAATCTCCATTCCTAGTATTTTCCTAGCAACACCAATGTCTTTCATCTCAAACTCTTTACCAAGTTGAGATTTTAACCTATCTATCTTCACCTTACTTCTCAAAGTAATAAGTATGTCATCCACATACAAAAGAAGATAGATATAATTACCTCCACGAAGCTTCCGAATATAGACACAACAATTATAATCACTTCTGGAGAACCCATGCTTTAGCATGAAGGAGTCAAATCACTTGTATCACTACCGAGGAGATTGTTTCAATCCATATAATGATTTCCTCAAGCGACATACATAATTCTTCTTATCCTCAGCCTTGTAACCCTCGTGCTGATGCATATAGATTTCCTCATCCAAGTTTCCCTGCAAGAATGCCATTTTGACATCAAGTTGTTCCAGCTCAAGATCACCATGAGCAACAATACTCAATAGCACCCGAATAGAAGTGTGTTTCATCACCAGAGAAAAGATCTCATTGTAATCCACACCCTCTCTTTGTGCAAACCCCTTAGCCACTAGTCTAGCCTTGTACCTTGTACCGCCAAGCTTGAAAAGATCCTCCTTTCTCTTGTACACCCACTTACAACCAATAGCTTTCCTCCCTACGGGCAATGGGACTACCTCACATGTTTGGTTCTTCCGGAGAGATTCTATCTCTTCCTCCACTGCAACCAACCAACTCTCACTATCCCTGTCTTGAATAGTTTCTTTGAAGGTGACCGGCTCATCATCCTCCACCGAGAGTGCGTACTTAACCAAATTTACCTACCCATAGTGCTTCAGAGGCTGATCTGGCCCTAACTTCTGAACTTGCTTGTATGCTCGTCTTGGCCTAGTGGAAGCCAAACTGTCTTCAAGCTGCTGCTATTATAATATCTATACATTTTCTTGCTGAACCTCCTCTTGTTCAAGCTCATCATTACTCATTTCCCGAGTGTCTCCATGATTTCTCACTTGAACATGACTAGAACCTGGTTGGTCTTTAGGTTCTATCTCAATCATCTTGGATTTTGAGGTCCTAACAGTCTCAACACCATCGTCCTCGGGTGCCCTAGCTTTTGATAAAGCTATCATGGATTTATCATCAAAGGTAACATCTTTGCTGATCACGAACTTGGAATTTTCTGTACACCAAAGGTGATAGCCTTTTACGCCCTTTATATACTCTAAGAATATTGCCTTTTTGGCACTCGCGTTAAGCTTTACCTTATTAACGTGATACATCTAAAAATCCTGAGCCTATCGTAATCTACATGCTCCCCTGACCATGCCTGATAGGGTACATCACCATCCAACGTCGAATGTGGAAAATAATTCACTATGTAATAAGCTGTAGCAACCGCTTCTGCCCACCATCCTTTGTCCAAACCAGCATATGATCGAATACTCATTGCTTTCTCCCGTAATGTACAGTTCAGTCTCTCTATGACTCTATTCTGTTGTGGTGTAGACCTGACTGTCCAGTATCGAGCAATACCCTTCTGATCAAAGAACTCCTTGAAAGCACCATCTATATACTCTGTACCGTTATCAAATCTTAGTGTCTTCAATTTCCTGTCTATTTTGTTCTCAACCATTGCTTTCCACTTCTTGAATGTCTCAAATACCTCATTCTTATGCTTAAGAAAATAAACCCAAACATACCTAGAATAATCATCTATAAACGAGACAAAATACCTGGAACTACCCTTGAAAACTATCAGAACCGAACCCCAAACATCTGTATGCACATAGTCTAATATACCTCGGCTCTTGTGCTTGCTTTTCAAGAACTGGACCCTGTGCGTGTGATGTCCCAAGGTTCACACAAGACTGTAGTCCAAGGTAAAACACAGATTGTCAAACCTATCAAACACCAACACCATGCTAAGACAACTATCTCTCTAGTAGAATCAACAAATAGGTGAAGGTACAAAACAGGCAAATAATGGAAATAGTATAAGAACAAAATATACACAGAAGAAGCATGAGAATAATCAATAAATGTGCCCAACTAAAATAGAATAAGAATATCTCTGAACTATAATAATGTACCGTGTCTTAAAATAAAGTGTCAAAGAAATCTCACTAAGGCACACTACCTCTACAAAATAAAAATACAATCTCTAGAGTCTGAAGATGAACAACTACTGTGGAGCTATGTAAATAACTACTAATAAAATAAATAAAATGGATACTAATGTGTGACTACATCAACCTACGACACCCGTACGCTTGACTCGTCTCCTGAAAAAAGGGGAACTAATGAGCGTCAAGCTCTAGCGAGATCATCTCTACCGCTCCTAAGGGGAAGAGGTAGTAGTATATGAAAAAATACTAGTTAGTACATATAATTATAAAATCATCAATACTGCACTAAATGGAAATTGATATTTAGAGATTCATAATACGAGAATAGGTACGTCGAGCAAAATAATCCAAACAAGAAAACCCTCATGTAAATACCTCGTATCCCAAATTATGAATAGCTAAATATCAATCTCAACTAATAATTAAAATACAAGTGAAATTAGTAACTAGAAATCCACAATTCGAGATTGGTACGTCGAGCGAAATAATCCAAACAAGGAAACCCTCATGTATATACCATATATCTCGAGCTATGAATCACTAACTACTAACTTAAATCCTATATATGAACAATTATCACAAATAGAAATATTACAGCTTTTACCCTCAATCATAATAAAACAATTTATCACAATCTCAGACTACCCTCAGGTAGCTGGCACCATCATAATACCCTCAATCATAATAAAACAATTTATCACAATCTCAGACTACCCTCAGGTAGCTGGCACCATCATAAGAAAATATTATCTAGCTCAAACATTACAAAATACCATGTCATGTATGTCATATATCCAATGTATACCCTACTCATGGTTAAACTACATGGAATCATACTACAATTGTATATATGTATGCATCTCTTTTGCAATAGCGATACTCTTGTAAGGTTCTTACTCAATCGCTCTGCGGCAATAGGTTTTATCTCCCTATTTCGGCTACATAAAATAACGATACTCTTGTAAGGTTCGCATAATAACATGTGGGTTCAACTTCCTTACTTAATCATTCTATGATAATAGGTTTTGTCTCCCTATTTTGGATATGTTTTCAGATGATCGTACAACGGGGAATAGACACATCAGCCCAACCCGAAAAAATACACCGATCACGAGTATTCGGTACCACCGAGGTCTTATTACGGGAAAAACAACAAAATACTCCTAGTGTGGTACAACCGAGGTCATATTACAGGATAAACAACCACACTGAGTATCCATAACTGATGAGCAATACTTTATCATATGTTAATTCACTTTCATCAACTCAACATGTGTTAAGTATCTTGATAATGGATGTCAATACAACATAAACTAAGTGTACGTGCACATATCTCGGTGTACGTATCAATATATGGTGTTCACCAACACCTCAGGTGTTTAACAACTCATAAGGATCATTATGCAATATAACAAGATAGAGAAAACTTCACCGAAATCAGAAATCAGGGAAGAAAACATGCACTGGTCAATTATCAGACTGGCGGTCGACCGCAATATAGCGGCGGTCAACCGCATCATGTTTCAGAGGCTACTCATGCCTCTGCCTGGCACGCTGTCGACCGTCGCTTATGCGCAGTCGACCGGCACACGAACAGAAGCATGTTCTGTTCTATTGTGACTGTGTTGTGTTCGTGCGTATTTTCATGATTCAAACTGATTTTATTTGTCTTGAAACTTGTGTAGAGCATTGTAAACAGTAGATTTACATCTCTGGGAAATATCAAACATGTAAAATGTAATTATTTGCATACTAAAATAATTAAACTCTTAAACTTGCATGAGACATCAAAACGAAGAACAAATCATCAAAACTCAATTAAACAACGTTATTAATTACTTTCAGATCTTCAAACACTTCTGTAATTTTATTCTTAATCTTTTAAACATGAAAATACCTAGTCTTTATACATATAATACAAAAGATTTGATTTTATACACAAATTAGTCAATTTGGCTCTATAAAAATCTTTAGAAACTCATTTAAAATTCTTTAAAATAGGGGATAGGGGTTAACAGAGATGAAGCTTGCCTGAGACTTGATTTTAAACGTGGAAGATGAAGTTCCAAAGCATATCTCCAAATCGCAAACTCAAAATAACCCGAAATCCCACTCCAAAAGCCTTTAATCTTTCTCGAAAATCAAAATAGGGTTTGTAGGGGAGTTGGTGGCCACTAGGGTTTTTAGAATACTAAAAACTCGTGAATATATGATATATATATAGCAGAGAAAATGAATATGGATCGTAAATACCCGAAATCAAGTCAAAACAGGATAAGGAATGTTCAGGTTTTATGGTCAACCGTGGCGGTCGACCAGACGGAGGTCGACCGAGCTGGAACTTTCCAATTTTCTCAGATTTTTTGTATTTTGGCCATTGTGCATGTTTCGACTCGTTTCTCTCTCATTCACTGACTTGCTTATACTCAAAATACTTGTTAGTGTACTCATACACTATTTAATGATATTTATCTCAATAAATATCCATTTATTATAATCAATCACATACTATTTCAATTTATTAATCATTAACTCAAAATTTTTGGGGTTTTACATTCACCCCCTCTAAAAGAATTTCATCCTCGAAATTCCGTGATCGTGTCTTAAAGATTAATAACACGAGAATAGCACTAAGAGGGGATAATCCAGACAAGAAAACCCTCCCGTACACATCTCATGTTATTAATCCCCATATATGAAATATAAGCAAACATTTAAACTTAATAATCTAGAATACGTGCACTCCCACTTAACCCCTAATTAGACGGAACTAGTATGTCGAGTGAAAAATCCAAACAAGGAACCTCTCACATATATATCATATGTTCCGAGTGATTAGGAGCTAAGTGTTAGTGCCTCATTCTAGCGTTAAATATAAATGTGGCATAAAAACATAATCTAATTACTAATGCATAAAAGCATACTTAATATTAACATTTTATCTGCTCAAACAGATGTGAGTAGTCGCGACTTGTATCCTTTTTGCGCTTTCAATAAACTTCTTCGGCTCCTATCCGATTCCATTAAACTTTCACTAAAGAAATCACTTTGTTTCTAAAAGCCTTTTGTTTTCTCTAACAGTAATGTAAACCGGTATCTCTATGGTAATTAAATCATCCTGAATCTTAATACTTGGTGTATCAACCACACTTTGCTGATCCTCATCGCGCAAGTACATCTTCAGCATTAAAACATAAAATATATCGTATATACTCGACCTCAATACTGGAAAATCAAATCTAAATGATGCAACTCCAACATGCTCAAAAATTTCTGAACAGATTAACATATCTTGGGGTACGTTTTCCCCCGTCTACTGAATTACTGAACGCCCTTTATCGGTGATACTTTTATTATTATAAAATCTCCAACATGAAACTTTAGAGGTTGTCTCCTCTGATTTGTATTACTCTTTTGCCGACTATGAGTGGCAAGAATATGTTCTCAAATCAATATTACATTCCTCCTTAATGTGCTCTCACAACTTTGGTCTAAGTAATAACTATTCTCCGACTTTGCCTACTAATAGGCAATCTACAAGGTCTCCCGTACAGCACCTCATACGATGCCTTTTAAATAGGTATTAGATAACTGTTGTTATACTTGAATTCCATCAATGGGGTTGTGGTCCTCTTAATTATTTTGATAATCCATAACACATGCTCGTAGTATATCCTCCAAAACTATGAAGTAAGCATCAAGCCTTGGTATGATATAATCATCTTTGGAATTTCATGAAATCTTACTATTTTCTAGACAAATATCTTTGCATACATCTCCTCTGTACAAGTCATTTTCATGGCAAAATTTTGTTGACTACATCAACCAATCAATTATCATCCAAAAGATTCATTTTCTTTCTTTAATCTTGGCATCCCTTCAATGAAATCCATAGAAATATTTGCCTACTTCCACTCCAGAATGGGTAAAGGCTGTAGGGTTACAGCTGGTCTCTGACGTACTGCCTTCACTTATTAACAGGTAGAATATTTAGCTACATACTTCAAAATCTCCTTACGTACGCCGCTCTGTTAACACATCCTTTCAAGTCTTTGTACATTTTCGATGTGTCTAGATGTACTGTATACTTAGTACGATATGACTCATCCGATAAATCCTTCTTAAGTTGTGGATAACCCGACATCACCAGCCGACCTTCCATTTAGAAACCCCCGTCTATTTCGATAGTTCATTTTGCCTAAATCTTTATAGAAGTTCCCTTTTTCGGATTTTTAATCTAAGAATCTCTTAACCGGGTACTGATCTTTCCATAACTCTAAGATGACTTCACTGATAAAGCTCCTAAGAAAATGCTATTTTCACTAATCTCCTATCCAAAGCTAATCTGGCTGAGAGTGTAAAGTTCTCGATATAATAAATATTACAAAACTGTAATCTCTCGACGACGTTTCCTTCT